>NW_003805452.1:975349-1004200 GCF_000255335.2 Galendromus occidentalis
GTAGTCGGCATTCGTCGCCGTAAAAGAAGCGGTCTTTCGCCGCCTTCGTAGCGAAACCGCTCCTCGTCAGTGACATCGTCATCGTTACATCCATATTGCGAGATCAATGGACACGGAACTCAGGCGGAGAAACGTCACTGGCACGAAAATAGTTCACGTTCCGTCTGTTGGTGATTCTCGCACTCACTGCCGGGTCACTCGAGGAAATTCGCTACTTTTCGCCATACGGCCAGGTGCCGATTCGAGGAGCATTCATCTCCGAGAAGCCCCTGACACCGCCTAGCCCGTCGGAGTCTCAGTTCTGGGCTGAATGGGCTGATCAGGCAGAGGGGGAATCTGTCTGATCGAGATAGCGTCGTGTAGTTCGCGGGTATTTCCCGATTGGCTGAACCACCTGTCCGATATCAAAGCTGCAGATGTGTCAGAGCGACCACCTGTTCGAGTTTCGAGCCGCGTGCTCCACTGTCGCGTCAGGATAATTCACGCCCGGAAGCACATACGATGGCCAGTACGTGGGTAAACTCTGACAGTTGAGAGACCGGCTGACCGGCTTTCAGGGCGTAGGGCTGGCAGTGGACAGCCAGTGAGGCCGCCAAGTATGAGCGAGGGAGCGAGCAAGCAAGCATCATCAAGTCCGATGAACACTCATTGCTCCGGAACACCATTCGGCCTTGACGTTCGCCGCGCATTGGTCAGAGTGGTGAACGGCCAGCCGCAGAAGGACCAGACCGATGGAAAGGCGGACAGAAAAGCGCGCAGCAGCGCGTCGATGCGCTCGGGCTTTACAAATCGTGGAACCGAGCTTCCGTCAAGCGAACATCGCATCTCGGAAAGTCAGAGAATATCCATGTGCCGGTGAACACTCGATGACGACACTACTCGTGCTCGCAAACGGAGGAACTTGAGCATAAATATGGACTTTCGTTCGATTGAAGAGATCCCGCGCTGATTCTCCAGCTTCAGCTCTATCCAATAGGGGAGCGGGATACTCGGTCCCTGGTCCTGAGCGACTCACCTGCTACTGAATGAAAGAGCGATTTGCTCGATGGAGTCATAGATAATCTGGGAGTTATTGTCTACGTTCGGATCACTCTCTTCGTAATTGTAGTTCCTGACATTCTGTATCAGACTGCTGGCATTCTGAAGGAGCTCTGAGCTCTGTATCGGCGGATATTTCTGTAAGATTCCCCGGAGGATCTTGAGAACTTCACCGAGTTTTTCATGTGAAGAGACGAGCAACTCCGTGTTATTCAGCTTATCTGGGGGACGAAATTCGTATTAGGCAGTTCTTGCCGGAATCCCTCGTCATATGCATGAGCATCGCGACCATCCAAAACGAACGGAACGCCGAGATCTTACCCCGCTCGGCGGCGAATACGTGTCGCAGTTTTGCGAGAGCGTCCTTGAAGTTGCGAACGTCATGGGTGAGAGCCAGGAGATCCTCCCGTTCTACAACTGCGGCCCCCGATGCTGGCCCGGTCACTGCGGCGGACAGAGGAGGAATCAGAACCTCTCGAGAATCAAGCTCTCTCTCGACCCTAATCTCATTACTCATTAGTTCCTCACATTGGGTTGCGGATTGTTGTTGCGGTTGTTGCTGGCCTCTGCTCGTTGTCGCACCGCATGCATGATTCTGATGGAGGTGTCGGTGCTCAGGGAAATCGCACGAGTTCACGGATGTCATCGATACGGAGCGGCTAATCGGATCCGTGAGAGGGTGCACTGAGCTGGTGGGATTCGCTCCATTGGCCCCCATCAATGAAGACGCGCTTGGGTTGCGACTGTGACACGAGGGTCGTCTTCCTTCCGGTAAGGAACCTACGGTATAACGAGCCGACGTCAGCTACAATCAAAAAATTAATTTTCGCGGGACAAGGGGTGAGATACGAACGTGAACTTGACGAATAGCTCGACGGCGTCGGGGGACTCGCGGCTTCAGCTCGTTGTCGATTACCCGGTACTTGAGAAGAGGTTTTGCCCGATGAAGATCGGCTGGATGAGTTCTTTTTATACTTGCCGCTGGCTTGTTGGTAGTGATGTGGACATGTGCCACCTCGATGAGGTGATGTTGAAGCTGTGTTGCTCGCGTAAATCGACGAAGTCGATGAGGACGACTGTTGGTCATCGCGATGCTTCGTCGAGGCGGGACTGTTGCGACCGGACTCATCCGGCTGGAAAGTCTGCAACAAGCATTCAGGGAGCGGATTCTGAGAGGAGATTCTGATTTCGCATTAGCCTTGAGACTCCTCAAATAAGACAGCAGATGAACAGGATTTGCTGGGGCGCCCCCTCTCTTCCTAGGCTAAAGATGGTCGATGAAACTCCCCCCTCCCCCCCTCAGAAGTGGGAAGGCTCAACGGCTGCCCTTTAATCGTGATCTCGTCACATGCGCGGTCTTGTCCCAACATGAAGACAGGCTCATCCGGAATCATGGACCTATGGGTCACCGAGGAATCGATTACGCCATAGACAGCCCCTCTATTCGCTTTGTAGGGCGTGCCCGATTTCCAATCCGTGTCGAGCTCGATGCCTCTATTTTCGCACACTGGCCCCCTCCCTCATCATCAGGGCCTGGAATCCGGCGTGGTCGCGCAGAAAGCCGTGAATTTCCACCGCGTTTCCGGCCAACCCGCTACTTAAGATTTTTCGGGGGCCGGAACACGTCTTCGATTTCTTGGGAAAATGCTGTGAATAATTCCCAGCCGTAGCCATCATCTATCGAATAGCTCTCCGCTCTAGACATGGGCTCTCGTTTAAGCACCCCTTTCGTATCATTCTGGTATCATATACAATAGTGTCTATCGAGGGTCCAAATCAAGCTGGTCAAAGCATCATCTCTGGGAGGGTATAAGAGGAAGGGTTGAGTGAGGTATAAGGGTGAAAAGGAGGGATGAGTGCGTACGGCCATTTCTCCCAGACAAAGACGAAAATATCTCCAGGAACCAGCTGCGCCACTTCAGCCACAGGCCACTTTGCAGGTGGCGCAGCTAAACCGCTCGCATAGGAAACCACCGAGCTCGGTGCAATCTTGAGAGGGAGGCGCTTCCCTTATCAGAGGGGAGCCAAAGTTATAAGGACAAAACTCTGCTTTCCTGGTTACCTGAATAATTCCTGGTAAAGCCATAATTACTCCAGCGGCATAGCTCGCTCGCCGCTGACGACAGGTTTTGCATAAGGCCTTGGCAAGATCCATGACGTTTTTGTAGGGTAAAGATGCTCTCCGGGAAGCTTTGTGCGGTACAATCGAAGACTCCATGAAACCACGGAGGCCCGAGTGCGAATGAGTTGCGTGCGCCTTCTCCTTTTCGTCTTTCTTGCGACTCATCAGACTGTTTAGTCGTGGCTGTAGATTCTTCTGTATTTGCCGACGGAGCCTCAGAGATTCGGCGTTCCTCCCTAGAGGTATAGTACTTGAGGGACGACCCACGACATCGACGCTGTTGGAATCGTAGCTGCGAGCTCTTGATTGCACTTCCTACATATTCCCTTTGGGACGCGATTCGGCTTGCGTCGAGAGCGGGGAGAAACTTGGTCCGCGAGAGGACGCGCATCGAACGGCCGATACCATAGGAAGCCTCCTCTTTCCGGGGTACCTTGGGCTATGTTTTGCCACGGAAAGCTCTCCACGTGAGCGCTGCATCGGAGTTTCTGAGCGGGCGCTCAGGGGCGACCGAGAAGATGTGCCTACCTGAATTCGTCTGCGCGAAATGATGACTGATAGGGGAGGGCGAATGGCACGCGAGATACTGTGGTCCAAGTTAGAGCAGCCAAACACGCTCAAACATCCTCCGAGCGAGGATTCGTTCGGCTGCCGTGCGGAGTACAAAGCAGAAGAGCCCTTCGACGATTGGGAGAGACCGGGCTTGAACCCGCGATACCCTGTTTGGCACACTCACCTCACAGCCCCCTCGTGGCTAAAATTAGGAGAACGGAGGACAGAGGGATGTAGGCTGGCAGGCTGGTTCGTTGGCTGGCTGACTGACTGCCGGCCTAGCTGGCGGGTGGATGGGAGCTTAGTAGGAGTTAGTTACCCCTCTTCTCGACTCAGTCGGTCTTTTCCACTCAGTCGAATTGGCTCCTCGGATGCGGTGACGACACAGACATCTTCGGGGAGCTGCCAGCTATGCTAACCTTTACGAGCGATCAGAGAATATGCACGATAGCACTCTGTCTCAATCCCCAGCGCTCTGCTTCCTCGTCCTCAAGTTTCCGACTTTGTCCCTGCGCCGCGGCGAGCTACAACGGACCGCGCACACTTGACGGATCACTCTTTCTCCAGCACGGTTCCTCAGTGGGCCCCTATGAAAATTCTGTCGATACACTGTCGGTTCGATTTGATGAAGCTTGAGTTGGTGAACTCTGGTGGCTCGAGACGCGTAGTCATTCCGACGGAGTCCGCTTCTAAGGAGTGCCAGGCTCCCTAGTTGCCGACCGAAAGATGAGAAATCACTGATGACAGTAGTCCCAACACTTGAAAATGCGCTCCGAAATCGTCTCGTCTCTTCCGGACTTGGCGGCGGTCAACGGGAATGAATGTATCACTGTCCTGAGTTAGGACGACATGCGTGTCCCGACCGACTTGGCCAAGTTATGATTCGCGCTTAGACACCGCGAGGAATCTGAGGCTTCTCCCGAATCCGAAGGAAGTTATGGAGGAGGCTGCCTGTGTGCGACGGACGGGGGCAAAACCGGGAAGGAGGATCGAGAGAGATTCCACGGCCATTCCAGGGGGAGCCACCTCTGCGGTCCTCGTTGGCACTCAACTGGTCCGACCCCCTGTTGCTAGCTAGAGAGCCAGCCGAGCACTTCGCCAGCTCGACTCCCCGGCCGAGTCAGTATGCTCCTCACGAGGTGGGATACGAGTCCAATACTAGTCCCGTCTCGAGAACCTTTATTTTCGTTGCGAGACCGTCCTCATTGCTCAAATGGATGAGAACCCTGAAGTGTTCTTTTTTTTGGGTCCTGGTGTGAGACGGCGAACGAGCCGAACACGATTACCGACATGAGGGGGTTCTCCTCCTATTGACGAAGTCATTCTAGATATACACCCGCCCCAAGACGATTGCTCCAGATGCCGATCGGAGCGGAATCTCATGGATTCTTGCCTCACGGATTCCTACCGTGTCATCCGGAAGGACTGGCTCTTTCTAAGACGCTCCAAATACATAGTGATTGCATCTCCACTAGATTTTCGCGCTAAAGATTATATGTTGATTACGAGCCGGAAGTTCTCGGGATCATATATGTAGTTGACGGCGTCATGGAGTCATCGATCAATCGTCGCCTGGACGCTGTTTCGCGAGTCCATCCGATTCCATCGGGAAATCCCGATTTCGCTGCAAGGGACGGCTCGGATGGCAAGCGGTTCCGGTGGCCAGGAGCAAGATTCGATGGATCGAGCCATAAATGATATCGCAGATTATCCTCGGATCAGAATCTCGCGGAAGCGGCGGTCGTGACGTCACCTCGGTCATCGCATTTCTGAGCCGTCGCGATTTGGAAAACTTCCGATTTTGTCGCCCCGCCCCAGACCGGGGACGAATCTCTTCTACGAAGCGATCGGAGGATGGGGATGCCTAGACGTGAGGAATCCTCGTCCCATCTCTTGCAGCAAGAACTTACCTCGTCGAAGTTCCGCGAGAAGACTCCCGGATGTGAATCGAGCTCTAGGGTCGAGCTCCCAATTGAATCATCGAGTTCTCCATCATCGATGTCGATACCGGACGTATCCGCGAACGACGCTTTCTTTTTTTCATATTCGCGCTTCTGAACTCTAATGTAGTTGCCCACTGCTCTGGCTAGCACATACAGCTTGGCATTATCACAGGAGGTCTCGCGAGGCCGCTCTCGTCCGGTCGTGGATTTGGGCACACAGCTCGATTGTTTCCCTCAAGGTGTGCTTGTCACCGGGGGATCAATGATTTAGGGCGGCTTTACGGAGGCTGAGCGAGCTCCACCTCTTCTTAAACACCAGGTCAGCTTGTCACCTCCACCGACGCTTGAAACAGAGTAATCGTCCCTGCTCCGGTTGGGAACACGCGAGCGGTACGGAGTGACAACCTGTTCTAAAAATACTACTCATTTCAAGCCTAGTTGCTTCCTCCTATTGGTTGATAGAAGAAAGGGGGACATCGCCCCATCAGACTCGCGCCGAAGTTCTTTTATGTTGTTGCTGCCACTCCTTGCAGTCGTCCTCCAGCGCTGATGTGTCGTCGCACCGTCAGCCGGTCAGTCGCGACCTCGTACGCTGCCGAATCCCCAGACTCGAATCCACTCAATCCGTCGATGCTAAAGAGGACCTTCTGAGTATGCATGGAGCAGAGACGAGGAGCTCCCCCGAAAATCACTGATCGGACCTGTGGGTGCATCATGTGATATTTATTCGGCATCTCTTCAATTTACTTCTACGCTGTCTGTCACACAAAGCCCGTTCAACGTTAGAATAATAGAAACATGGCAACTACTTATTAAGTAGTACTTAATAGAGATCAGGAGTCGAAGACTCCGCTCGCTTCTACATATGCATTAGTATTGCACTCGAAGAGTTAATTTATCCTCGTATAATGGGTCGTCATATCCCCCCCTTGACACAATCGACGATGAGGCTTCACTCCGTCAACTACCTGTTGGATATAAGATGCTGAATGTTGCATCTCATGAGAGCACGTTTGTTCCTCTCCTGTGGGAATCGGGAGAGCTCCCTCCGATCCCGCTGAGCGACGAGGATCCCGGTCTCAGGCCACGGGGTCGAGGACGCTTGGCGTCCGAGTATTTCGAGATGAGCGCTGAGCTCTCGGAAAGGTATTGGCAATCGTTTATGGCATCAGTGGCGCTCCACGGGCGTGAGTTTATACGATGGCCGTGGTGAGTGACTCGCGACTGAGACATGGGCAGACTCTGGAAGTGCCATTGACCGTGGTCGAACACTTCTCACATGCGAGTAGTCAGATGATTGATCGATATCGAAAAAACTTCGCCAGTCGGCAGAGACTATTGCGCTCGACTTCGATCCGCTGGGCTCCCCTCCCCGCGCCGACACGAAACGAATCACAGTGAGTACGAACGAGAACGAACAAGCCGATTTCGGGCTTGTTCAGCATGCTTAATGTAGAAAAAAATGTAAATTCCGCCTTGCTGTTCTATCGGTCTTCAAGGCTATCATATCCAGAGATCTTTTAGGCACGAGTGATCATTCTGGAATGATCACTCGAATGCTATCGCTTCAAAGGCGATCACTTTGAAATCCCTGCTGCTCGCCAGCGGCTCATTGTCGAATGTTGATGAGCGATCGCTCCGTCCCGTATTCATGTCGAGCGGTATGTGTAGAGCACCGCATCCTATATCGAGGCCGTCGACCGAACATTGGAACAACTGCTGTCCGGCTGAGATTTCCGTCTGAAAATGCACATAAACTCCAGTGAATTTCGAGCTGGAAACCGCGACCAGAGCCGCAGCTGAGCTACGCAGCATATTCCCCGAATACCCTCGATCTCCTCCATGGAGGCGCAATGTCGAAGAGACGCTGGCACTCACATCACAAGGGGCGCCATAACCGACCCACTTGTAGACTTTCAATGTTTCACTCTTTCCGAAAGAGAAGACGAACGTTTCTCCCGTCCCGAAGAATTTTTGCCCTTTCTTCCGAGATCCCCACGCTACGGAGCAGAACGCGCCGAAAACATCCGCCTCCGAAGTTTTCACGAGTATGACCAGAGGTTCGACGGCATCGACCATGTGGAAGAAATTCCTGCAGCAATCGGCGGCGCTGATTAGGCATGCGAATCCAAAAGCTTCCGAGGCAAACGGGCCATCACGATAAAGCAATTATACAATACAATAGATAGGTACAATTGACACTTTAGCTGAGGAACCTCGGCTACCCTCACCGTAAAGATGTGCCATGTTCGTTCGATGTGAATACAATGTAAGGCTTGACAACTGTGTATCGGTCAGGCAGATGAGACCACAATTGCTCCAACTGGAACTGATTCGCAATGGAGGACTGGATTTCGGACACGAAGTAGAGTACAGATACATCCAATGTGTTGAGCGTGATCTAGCGAGCGGAGATGAGACATTGAATTTCCAAACTCAATCCGATAGAACCGAGGATCCTAAAAACGCCGTGCTCGACTAAGATGCCTAAGACGAGATGGGCGCATCGAATGGAGGAGGTATCACGAACCTGCTTCACGACGATTTCCTTAGATGTAGATATGTCCAGCGGCAGCCGTGACGCAAGGTTGGATATCGCTGGTATGCTGAGGGACGATGCGAGCTTTGACAGCAAGCGAGACGAAAATCCTCGGATAGAGTAAGCTTTCTCTATGAATTCTTCCTCGGACAACAGTGATGGTAGACTATTACGAACGAACGCAACCAATCCATCCAGCAGCAGAGGTGCCATTTCGAACTTGCGCTTCACTTTGGGGGTTGCTGTAGGAATACATACTCTCTCATTTCTATGCTTCATGAAGCGAGTTCGTCCGGATCCAGTCCGAGCTCTAATCATCTACACTGAAGCAAGGATTCCCATAAGCGGCTTGAAGCTCTTCTGAGTTAGGAAATTTATCCGCGAAGCGAGAAAAGATGCGAGTAGACTCTTCCGCAATCGACTGAGGATCGCTGAGCTAGAGGCGGTTCAGACCAGGAGAGATCGTTTCTCCGGGGAATCCCGTGAGCTGTTTCGAGAAGCTCCCCGATGTTCCAAGCCTTAAGTACTCGCGCCCATCACCCCTCTCATCACAACAGCCACCTCCAAAAGTCTCAGTCGTTTCGAAGACAAACCTCGGATAGATCTACGGAAAGATCTGCGCAGTCGTTCTGTGAAACTCCTTCGGGTTCGCATGCTCCGACTCGGCGAAAAGTTGTTTCCGATTCCAACTGTAGAATGTATTCATGGAGCGAACTCCACAGTAAGAAGACTCATGCAAAAACTGAACATCTAAACATCGAGCGCTGCAGTTCGATGATAAATAATTGAGGTAAGGAATACAGCGCGTGCAATTCATAAACTTTTACAGAAGCATCAAGAGTAGCATATCGGCTTGTCGGCTTCGGAAATGGCTCTTCCATGAAAGCAGATCGAGATCATATTAGCCAAGAACTCACATTTTGGAGTGCTCGAGTTCGCAATGCCATCGCCGAATTGCGAGTACAAAATCAAGATCAGTAACGAACTTCGATAAAGCGCTCGCGTCCCCTCGAGCAAAAAGTTGTCGAAAACCCGTATGATGTATTTCAATGGCAGACCTCGGAATATCCACAAGGGCCAGGTGAGGAAAAATTGCACAATCTGAAGGGAATGTAGAGGGGTCTGAGTTCAATCGCGAAGTATGAGGGTCGACGACGCAGCGCGATAGATAGGTATCCTTTTCGGTGGCAGGCTGCGGACGAACCTCATCTTCTTTGGTTGAAAGTGAGTTTTCGATCCATCTATAAGTTTTCGGTGAGACCTTCCGGGATAGTTTCTGGAAGGTCATCGATGTCCGGCTGTACATGTTGGGCGTTTGGTCGAGATGATGGACGCGATTGTTATCCATCAGGGAACAGACAGCCCTGAGGAGTAAACATATCAGGATAATTCCCTCATGGATAGAGCCGGCTTTCCCCCGAAAGGTAGCCACCAAGACTGATGAGCTCGGGAGACTCGAGAGCTGCTCTCGGTCGCGCAAGTCCCCCCGCATCGAGAAATGGCGTTGTGTTCTGGAAAACAGGCTCAAACTCACTTGTAAGCTTCCTGGTGAGGCAAGAAATGGAGAAGTACAGCAGTCACCGGGTAGAGTAGGGGTGCGTAGATGACATGTGTATAGGATATACCGACTGTATTGATTATACGATATAAGCGCGAACTGCGAAAGAAAAAAAATACAATTTTCGCGTGAGAATCGCAAGAAGCAGGATCTGGTCAATCCCGACCGCCTTCAGCGATATCAGAGCGGCCATAAGGTGTGACGATCTATAAGATATCCCCGCCATGTCGATCAAAGTTCCACGGACCGCGTGATCCAGACGATTGGGCCCGTCACGGCGCGTGATGTGCTCAAATCATCCTCTGATATGTACGGGACCGTGCCACAGAGTCAAGCCAGTTTGTACGAGCTCTTTGATGAGCAATCGAGTTCTCAACGAACGAGAATACTTATATATTTTTCCCCTCGAACCTTCATTGGTACTCACATCCCTTCTTCCTGTAGCCAAAAATCGTCCGCAAAAGCCGGATCGATGAACTTTGGTAGCGATTTGAGGGATGCCATACCATCGTTCCTGGAAGAAGATCGTTCCATGAAGTTGGATTCTCACTCAGATATATGAATTTTGAAGCGTATCCATTGAGGAATCCCGTCAAGTCTCACCCGGCTCTGTTGTCATAGAAGGAATCACTCTGGGGAATCTTTGAGTGATATTTGCAAATTTCCGTCCAGAATCGCCGTCGGAAGGGAGAGCCTGAACCGATTCTCGCTGTCCGAAGGAACTTCTTTGCCTTGGAGAGAGATGAGAGAAAATTGATGAGAGTCGGCAAATTTGAGAAACACCAATTTTGTCGGCGAGTTCGAGAAACCAAGCTAACGGGATTACCCATAGGGTTACCCACGTCTACCCGCGGCCATCAAAACCGTATAGGCGTCAACCGCGGTATCTCCCCTGGGAGGGGGCTCATCATGGCCGATGGATGAAGGATGATTCGTTCGGTGACTTACATTCTTCGTTTTATCTGACTTGAGATAGTTTTCCAGTTGTTCAATCGACTGGCAGACGCCGGAGTCCAGGGACGCTCCTGTGTCACTGACGTTGTCCTGCTGCATGGCCTCCAATTTTCACGGGGGTCTCTCAATTTCAAGGGAGCTCATTTCGCATCTGAAACTCGAGAGAGGCTCGAAAACCCACAGCGAGTCCCCGGCGGTCCGTTCCCCATCATTGCACTTCCTCTCTGATTTAAATGCGAGTATCCTTTCCGGCATGAAATCACTCCTCTCTCCACTGCCTATTCGCCGTTTCCATCACAGCTACTTCGGAGGGGAGGAGGGTTCGGAAGTGAACGTCTCTCGAGAGGGTCCGGCATCGAGGATCGAGGTCCTATCGAGGCTTATTCCGCCGAAGAGGCGTTCCACATGGAGAAAGACATCACAAGTGAGATCTGTCAACGAGAAAGGAGCATTGCGATGAGACTGGTGATCTTTGCCCAGGGAGCTGACGGGCGCTGCTTTCGACTCCGTCCAGTGGTCGGCCCCGAGAGTCCAGTGCTCCTCCGAGATTAATTGGGTGGTCTCGACCTGCCCATTCATCTTGGAGTGAAGAGTCGTGAGGGGGAAGTGGATTCGTATTCATGGCGGATCTGCTCCGGGGCACGTGCCTCCTCGGAAAGTCATATGTAGGTAATTCTCGGTACGAGAGCGACCGGAGGAACCGTCCCGATTCGAGAAGGTCGAAGCACACCCTCGGGTCGAGTCCTCGGCAGATAGATGTCCCGGTGGCGGCGGAAATTCGCGAGGTCATGCCACATTTGTTCCATGAATATACTATGGAATCCTCATGAATATACAATGGAATATCGGGACTTTGATTCGACGGTCCGGCCTAACCGGATAAAGCCGAGATACCATGCATACATCTTCTGAAACCGTGCGTTTTCCGAGAGGATCAGCGCACCTGGAACTGCCTGCGTAATCGTGCATATCATCCCGTAGAGATCCCCGGCCCAGAGCTCAATAATGATAATCATCTCGATCATGATGATGGACGCTCATCATCGGATATAGGTACATATGGACCCGATGGACGACACCTGTCAAGCCTGGAGCTCTGGGATCTGGGAGCCGGAATTGAGGAGGCCCGAATTGGCGGGAGCCAGACGACGTGGAGAAGGTGGAAACGACAACGTGCCAGATATATGTACGACCTCATACCCCGCCTTGTGCGCTTTAATCACAGCCTATGAAGGATAGAGCATCCACAACAGTTTGTCTTCACTTCGAATTGAAACCAACGGTTATCACGTATTCCATCAGGTGTCCCGCCCCCGTTCCAAGTTCAGCCGTGAAACGCATCAAACGCTGCTCTCAGACAAAAATCTGGAATATCTGGAAGATGAGCGGTACCCAGAGTACATTCGCACATGAATGTCTTCTCTGAGGTTGCAGGAAAGCACCGCTGCGACATCTCGCGTCGGAGGCGCGTCATTTCCACTGTCACTCCAACTTCATTGAATGCCAGTAAAGAGAGGTCTCGCGTAACGAACGGCTTGCATAACAAGCAGCTCGAGCGAGGAGAATGTCTCGAGAAGATTGATTAGTTTCGAAAGGGAAATCGCTCGCACGATAGATACAGATATCGCCGCGCGAATGAAACGGGAACGCTGTACTCCGGAGAGAATCGAAAAGCTCCATTCCCACCAGAGGAGCATCATCTGGGCCTCTGTCGTATGCATTCGCAATCGTCCTCCTACCATTCTCGATCGAAAGCAGGTTCATCCCGGCTCGTCAGATTCCACGCGGGCTTCCATGAATATAGCTCCCACGAATCGGGGCTTCCCGAATTCGGCCTTCCACCGATTTAGGATTCCACTAACTGGGGCTCCTACAAATTCGGGCATCCTCAACTCAGACTCCCGCAGAACCCATCCGTCGGCAAGTACCGAGTGATGTTGTGTGTCGTCGAGCTATCGAAAGCGGCGACAACGCATCGCGCGCGTTGAGGTTCCTTCTCCCAGTCGAGGGGAGCCTCGACGCTTTGAAAGAACGTTCCTAGGGGAAATTCAGGCACATTGGAAGGATGCCAATGGGGATCATCGCTCTGGCAACCACCAGAATCGACGGCGAGATCCTCGAACACTGGTGCAGCATGCAGTCGGACATTCGAAATGATAATTAGATTCGTCGAGAGGCACATCGGCGGAGGAATACCGCGTGAAGCGTGAATCGATGATGTCTGATGACGATTACCCACCATGGAGTCCTTGCACTGCGCGAATGTTCAAGCCTTCTCCCCGAATCCCGAGCCCGGAACTGGAAATCATCCTGCTCACCACTGTAGCCTTGGAGAGGATTTTCAGCACTTCGGAGCTCCTCACTCAGACAGTTTCTGCAAAAGCGCTTGAGCGATGAGAATTTTTCTGATCTTGGTTTCTCGAAGAATTGACATGATAGTGGAAAACCATATCTCAGCTTTGGCTGTCACTGGACTCCTGGTCCATCGCTTTTAAGGACATATTCGTGAAGCAAGGTCCCGTATTCCGAATATTATCCGCCTCCGGGGGAATATAGAGCAGGGAGAACTTTCCTCTGTCTGCTGTCTGCTGATATTCTCCCTACCGGCCGTACCCTCAGGAAACACTCTCCCACAGATGATGATTACCTATCAGGGGCGTATAAAGGATCTTTTTTGGGGAACGCACCAATTTCCCTGGGGGAGGGGGTTCTCGAAGATTCGCGTAAGCCGAAGGTTTTGAAAACCGCGGTCTTTTTAGAGGCCGAATCGGACCACCAGTCGCGGCCGCAGCGCCGTGGTTGTCGACGAATGTGTGGGGCGCTCTCTCTCCTCCTCTGCGGGTGTTGTTATGTCCATCGTCATCATCGTCTTCGTCGTCATTCTTAGAGGCCATGTGTCTATCACAACGACGAACCACCACATCGATCCGCTCCTCGATAAAAATCAACACCTCGCATACGAGTTTCAAGACACTCATGCAATCTATGTCTTTTGAGCAACGAAGTCGCGTACCTGCGTAGATCCCCGATCATCTCCCACTGGAGTTACGGGACCGGAACGACTTCTGAATTCGGCGCTCAAGTTTTCTCTTTATTTGTTCCGTCCGAAACTGAAGCAGACGCCTAGCAGAAGGAAAAAGCACTTCGTGTGTTGTTGCTGCCCATACTCTCTTCATCCGGACTTGAGGCAGTGTCGTTCTTTGCGGATCCTCCGGTCTTCGTTCGGTCCTCGAATCGCTCGCCATTCCTCGCGATCGTAGGTTCCTCCGTCATTCAGCTCGCCAATAAGCCCATCTGCTCGCCTATCTGTACGGGAGGAGCACGCTCGCTGCCCGTCTGACCGATCCGCCGTAAAAACCCGCCCGCTCATCGTGTGCCGCTCGTGAGTAGGAGACTGCTGATCTCTATGTGCGACAATTGCAGTCGTTCCGCGATGCATGAGCGTGACTTGCAGGCTTGATAGTGATTTTCCAGCTGCATTCGGATAATCGGAATCTGAGCTGAAGAATGGCAACCGCGATCAGTTTCACCGGTGTTCGTTTGTCGCACCTCAATTCTGGTGGTGAACTCCTTGGCAAAGAAGATGGTTCATTGAGACTGCAGCCTCTTAATCAGACGGAGAATTTCCTGCTACGATTTTTCAAAGGTGAGTTTCTCCATGGAGTCCAGGGCTTCGTTCATCGCTGATGTTTCCCCACCTGCTCTGGAGACCGAGAGATATGCCGAGCGGAATTGTCGAATCACACGCTCTGCTGCCGCCTTTCGGCGGGGAAAAAGTCGCCTATTTTCGTGCTACGTTTTTGTGAGCTCCAGCCCGCAGGGCCGTCACGATAATTAATTGTAGATCAAACCATGTCGACAGCCGAGAATCTGCTCTGAGAGAGTTGTTTTGCCTCGGATTATCCCCACATGACTCAAGTTCTTCTGTGTCGCTTCGATCACCTCATCTGTCTAGGCTCTGGCGACACATCGAAGTGCCGAATTCAAGCAATCGCTGCGTTTCAGACTCGAATGTCAACACTCCAGCCGCAAACGCTCATCTCGAAGTGGAAGTGTTCAAGGATAGCGATGTGTCGCGCGTAGGTAGTACAGCATTTGTCGTCAACCATCAAAAAGGCACATTGCTCGTTCATTTCGAGGATCAGAAACAACGAGAAGTCCTTGCCAACCTCATCAGCAAGTAGGTTGAAGAGCCCCATTCGCTGAGGCGCGCCATGGCTGCATCAATATGTTTCGCGCTATCATCATCCTCATCATCAATCTTCATTGATGATGATGAGTGAAGTACGTATGACACCTCTCACGATTCTTATCGACAGGTATCAGAAAGGCGAGGATCACAGTCTGTTCTCGGAACGCACTGAGGAATCGTCTGCGTCTCAGTATTTCCAATTCTACGGATACTTATCCCAGCAGCAGAACATGATGCAAGACTACTGGAGAACAGCGACTTATCAACGGGCAGTGTTGAGCAACGTCGAGGATTTCAGAGGCAAAGTGATCTTAGACGTAGGAGCCGGCTCCGGGATACTATCCTTTTTCGCCGCTCAAGCGGGTGCTGCTCGCGTCTACGGTATCGAAGCGTCGTCTATGGCCAAACACGCGGAGAGCCTTGTCTATGCTAACCGTCTTCAGAATGTCATCAAGCTCATCCCGGGGAAAGTCGAAGAGGTTGTTCTCCAAGAGAAGGTGGACCTGATCATTTCGGAACCGATGGGATACATGCTGTACAACGAACGCATGCTTGAAAGCTATGTTCACGCGAAGAAGTTTTTGAAACCCGGCGGAAAAATGTTCCCAACGCTTGGAGATCTCCACGTCGCTCCTTTTACCGACGCTGCACTGTTCATGGAACAGATGAACAAAGCCAATTTTTGGTGTCAGAACTCCTTCCACGGTGTTGACCTGACGTGTTTGCGTGACTCCGCTGTGAAGGAATATTTCCACCAGCCGGTCGTCGACACATTCGACATGCGCATCCTATTGGCGCAATCGGTTGTGCACTCTGTAAATTTCGAGAAAGCCGACGAGGTGGATTTGCACAAAATTCATATTCCTCTCGAGTTTGTTGTCACTCAGAGTGGTGAGCTGCACGGTTTAGCCTTTTGGTTCGACGTGGCCTTCGTGGGGAGTCAACAAACCGTCTACTTGTCTACGTCGCCCTCGCAACCTCTAACTCACTGGTATCAAGTACGATGCCTTGTCGACAAGCCGATGATTGTCACCAAGGGACAATATCTCGACGGCCACTGCACCTTAATGGCTAATAAGCGTCAAAGTTACGATGTCGACATCGAAATCTGTATTCGGGGGACTCAGGTGCGAGCGCGTAATACTCTAGATCTCAAGAACCCCTTCTTCCGGTAAGCAGACCTGGAGATCCTTTAAGATCTATATGCATCCGGTGTTGGTCGTCCTTCCCAGGACTGGGAACACAATCGGGGAAGTCGATGGGCTAATGGAAGTGTCCCCTTTGAAGGTACACGGGTCAACCGGTCCAAGCGCCGCCTGGATACTGTGAGACTTCTCCGTCACATGAATATTGGTCTCAGTCAGCCTCGGACGTACATCATGCCGGTGAGCCTTCGAGCTCCAGTTCGATATGGAGTCTAGATCATCCAACGTGTTCGATTTCCTCATGTAGCGTTTGATTCTTCCAGCGAACAACACTGAGATGTTGAGCGTGAACGGCCAGGTGATCCAATTGCAACATCATCAGCAGCTGGTGCAGAACGGGGCCGCCGATAAGTTCAAACAAATGCAAGCTCAAGTAGGTACCAGCGTGGGAGACAACCTCCAAGCCCAGACCTAGGGGCATCTTCCCGAGAGGATGGTCTAAGGATCGTGTCCCGAACACCCTGAGAAAGCCACATTCAGATTTAACGTCGACTTCTCGAATATATTCTCCATTCTCGCGCGCGAGGTCCGATCGTCTGTCCTCCTTGCTAAATCGAAATGTTAGCTCTCTACCGCAACTATGATGTGCTAGTCAGCGTTGTCAACTTACAGGGCATACCGATCCCGTCGTCAATAGGAGGTGGAGTGACTCCCGCTCTTGTTGGTCATCCTGTACAAACACTGCTGCTCAGTGATCCCTCGGCGGCGGCTTCAATTTACCAACAGCCTCCCCCTCCTTCTCAGTAGGATAGGTTATATTAGGCTAATAAGATATAACCGCTGAGAAGATTTTCCTCTTGAACCATGCATGTAAATAGATACTCGGATCAATCTCAAGCTCTTGCTCACGTGCCCACTGTACATATTTCGTTTGCAACGAACGACCCGATATCTCAAAGACGAGTCGCTCAGCCGGCTAGTCTGACTTTGAACGGCTCTAGGTTCGAGCGATACGGCTGTGGAAAGACAACTCTCGGATGCCTCTGGAGGAAAATCGTTCACTGAATGAAGGTTACTAGGTATATCTGACCCCCGGAGGCATCGGGCTCCTGCGAGTGTTCACGAGGAGTGGAGAGTGATCATCTTTCTCGTTCTATTCACGTAGTACTTCCACCTAGCGAGCAAAACGAGATTCTCTATTCACTCAGGGTTTGACGACATGATGCTTCGGAGGCTCGGAGGCAAGCTACAAGTTAGCTTGCTCCAGTGCACGAATCCTCGAGTGGCTGCAAGGTCGGCTACTGGAGCAACAGTGCCGTAGGTGATGGTTATTATCATTCAATAAAGCTGTTGCAGTCAGCTCCTCGCGTTCTCTAAATGCGACCTTTTTTTCTGAAAGAAATCTTTTCCCCACGGAACAGCGTCACCCGAACCGTATCCCTCCCCGCGTGACGAATCTTGAGCAGAACTTCAATCCAGTGATGCGGAGCTCAGCGAGAAATCCCCATGGTCTCTTGGATTTCGGGCATATATCCTGGTCCCGTATCACCGCCACGATCTCCTCGGATCATGCATGACTCGAGTGGCGTGTCTTGGCTGGTTTCCCCGAATCGTTCCCGCAGAGCTGCCGAAGCGGTGGTTCGCCGAACTGAAGCAGAAATAAATCTCTGAGGGCAGCCATGCCTGTGAAAGCTTTGCGAAATCTCCAATATTTCCGTCTCATCAGGACTTGAACAATATCTGCTTCGGGATTATTCCCAGTCGCATAACAGGAGAGGGTCCCGATTTCGTTTGAAGACTACCTCAGCGGCAACAAGATTCCCTTCTGGATTAGCCAACCCAAAGCACCTGTGCGATAGCCTCCAATCAGCCGGAGCATTCCCGGCAGACTCGAGGGTGCTTTCGAGGAATGAGCGGCAGCGCTCGTCTGGAACGGTAGATGAGGGATGATTCCACATGCTCTCAATATTCCCTCCAGCCTCCGTGTCTCCACTGGCGCCAACGGGGACTTATCGATGCTCTCTTGCGAACGATTTTCGTGTTGACGCGTGACGTCGAATAGCTGGCGGCATTCCGCGCAATACTGAGGCGTTCAGGTTTTTGCATTCTGAATTGAATTCAGATTGATCTAGATTAAGAAAATCTGTGAGGTCGTTCCATCCCGAAGATATGCCGCATCTCCTCTGACGAGCGCTCGGACTACCATAAACCTTTTTCTTCTATTGAGATTCCTATATTCAAGCGGGGTTCCCTTCCGAAAACTGGGAGCAAATCCATTGAGCGAATCTACGAGACTGGTGGAAGCTCGGAAGGGAATCGCCGCAGACAAATTTTCTCGATTTCTCATCGGTGAGAAGTAAGAGAGGCCCGAAGGATGTTCTGAGCGCGTGAATATTGATTGGAGTCATTGATACAAATGATATCGAATACATTTAGGTATATCGGGATCGGGATATCTCATCGCTCCAGGTTTGGAAATTCACCCCGATCGACCTCGGCGGGTTAGGTGGAAAAATCTGCCAAAGAGGTGGTGAATACATACCCTCTTTTCCATTATTCCCTATAGTGCGTCGAGATTTCTGGTACAGCTTGAGCAGAATACATTCCCCTTGGGAGAATTTAAGGCCGTGGTGCGAAGGAATCACAATCACGAGTTATGCCGGGGGGATCATGGCAGAGGCAGATAGGTCTGAGTGTCCTCCGAGATGGCTAAGGCTTGCGTTTGTCCTGTTCTGCTCTATCGAAAACTGAGACTTCTATTCTTCATTCACGAGGAATTATCCTTCGTGTGAACGGACAGATCATCATCAACTCCTCCGATCATCTCGCGCTGGAGCGTTGGGCGCGACGTCGCCGACATGGCATGGCATGAGACGGGCTTCACAAGAAGCATCTTCCAACCAGCGGATGCTCCAGCGATACTATTCGAGTCTTAAAGCCAAACTCATCGAAGAGCTGCTACTGTCTTTACTGGAATTGAATGAGTCCTTCGCGCTCGTTTTCCGATTCCCCGCGGTAGACCACAGACTCCGGGACCCGACAATCTGGGACGTGGAGTTCAAGTATTGAAGTAATCGGAGAAGCATGAAACGCCATTCTCTGTAGAAGTGGCCTGACTGTACCCATCGACGTTGATGGGTCGCGGGTCGCGGCTCTCCTGTTTGCAGAATATCCGCGCTCCCAAGCCTGGTTCGACAGTAGTGAGAAGCAAGGGGGCTTCCTGCTCGTCTCTCGTATCAGATTCCCGCGCCTGGTAGCTGGTAGGTAAAAGAACTCAGTCAGTGTTTGCCGATCTCCGATCAAGAAAGACGCAGCCGGCGAATACTCTCGCCGCATCTCCCAGACCTGCTGCGCTGCCGGACTCGAGGCGCGGCTCCGTTATTGTACAGGTGCAGCTCCTCCATCATCCACGACTGGATAGCACTTTCCTGCCCCAGTCGAAATGATGAATCCGCGTGATGGAAGCTTAGATCGCTCCTCCGAGTTGCTAATTTGAAATCTATCGGCATCGCCACAACGGAATTGCCCGCGCTGTCCTAGTCGTATTAGACTACCTTCTTACTAAGGTGGTTAGGCGTTCTCCATAGTCTACAATGGGCACCAGCGCTATCGCTATCCCGGTCTATTTCGAATATCTTAGCAGACGACATCCCGTAATCGAGAAGCGGAGAGGGGGGCTAAATATTTTGAGCCTCCTCCTCCACCGACTTCGCAAACTTTCACGGGATCGCATGTGAGCTCATTGAACTCAAACCATGCTCTCCCTGTTCAGTCGATACGTTCCATCTTGCTATCGGAATCTTCTCCCGAATGGAGCCTGTAATATACACACTTCGTCGCAGCTGTGGGCTGAACCTATGAGGAAGAGACGGCGAATGGATCCTGCGCTCCTGAAGATGCGCGAACAACGGAAAATTCGCAAACTGGAGAAAGGCATCAGGTTTGCGCACGATGAGATAAGTTCCGTGGAGTTTCGAATTTTCACACGACCCGGCACCGCTGACTTCTGGCTCTTTGTTTTAGGCAGTTGAAGAAACATGCTAAAAAAATGAAACCGATCGACGAAATGGAAGTATCACCAAAGCTCCAGAGAGAGCTCGCCGATCGGAAGCGTCAACTCCCTGATTTGCCCCCGAATATCGTGTCTTTTCGACAAGATCTGATCCGAGTTTGGAGTAGGGTGCAGTCTGCCTACTATAAAGACGAAACTAAGGTCCGAGTCCCGAAGCATCGAAATGTCTGTTTGGATCCCGAATACTAAAATCTCTCCAGCGATGACTCCTCGCAAGCTAATGCTCGCTCCCTCGCAGATCATCTCCGCCATGCTCCATTGTCAGAACGCTGCTCTGGAGGACCTGAAAGAAGCTGATCCGGGACTATACGATGCCGCCATGCAACCCGATCTCTCGCTAATACCATTCAAGATAGACGCAGTGACTGAAACGCCGCCATTGAAGAACTACCAGCCGCCGGACGGGAAATATACGGAAACCACGAAGAAGTGGCGACCCTGAGGACAGCGAAGCCGCGCGTGAATAGAGTTCTTATAGCACAGAATAAAGGCGTGCCTTCGCTATTGCCTGTGATGGCTTTGATTTCACGAGAGCTCCTGATAACGCTGCCTGGTCTTCGCGACAGAATCCGATTCCTTCTCTGTTCTGCAGCGTCCTGCCGAATGCCAACAGCATTGAAATTCCGAAACATTATTCGCTCTCTCAGACCGACGACGAGGGAATTCGTGATATATCGCTCGGTCCCGGCCTTAATCTCCCAACCCGGGCTCCAAAGGATCGATTGGATATGGGATATGATCCCCCGGGAATCATCAGTGATGAGATGAGAACAAGCTTCCGGAGCGCAGTGATTCTAGAGTCTCGCCTAAATCGGAAAAACTCATCGGAGAAAGCCAGACGGAAAGCCACAAGCTTCGGGTCTACAGGGCGGTCCCAGGATTTTTTGTTTTGGTCTTGGAAACGGTGAGATGGAAAAAGTGCGATGGATAACCCCCTGGCTTTTTGATTTCCCTTCGGGAAACCATGTTGCCCGCTAAATCAGGGTTGATGCCCACGAGAGGAAGTCTCACACTCGATTTTTCCCTATGAAGGAAGGAGCGTCCATTTCTTTCCTGATTATCTCCCTCAAAAAACGGCTTGGTTTAGAAGAAAAAGGGGGAGGTGGACCCATCCTTATTTTCGATTTGACATCCGAAAAGGAGGTCCCCAACTCTTTTTCTTCGAAACTCAGCGTTTCCGAGAATACCGAGAATAGTAGCGAAGAATCGAGTGGGGGAGCACCCGGTATACACTACATTCCTCGCTCCCTAGCGATAATGTCTGAACAAGCGGCGGGAACCCGCAAGCGCACCGAAGTCTGTGGGCTTCTTGACTTCGCGAGTGGGCGGCAATCTCTTAGTGACCTGTCGGGTTGGTAAGTCCCTGGGGGGAAAACCACAGACTACGGGCGTCGGGCAACGCGGAACGACGACTTCAGGTGAAACAGCGGAAACGAACGCCAACGAATCCTCTGCTTCCAATTTGATAGTACTGGGTGAATTGATGGATCTTCTCCAGATTTGATTCAGCTGCCGCGTAAGGTACTGCCCGTCAACCTTCTCGTCGCGCAAGATTTTCGCGACTCGCGATGCCGCAGTGGAACTTGGTCGGAACTCCGCGCTCGCCGTCCAAGGCAGCCCCCACTCGTTTTCGCTCCAAAGAGGAACGGACCCAAACTCAATGATGCTTGCCGAGGTCCTGCTTGTACTATGAATCCTCGGCAGAGCTGACGCCTCGCGACCCGGAAACAGAGAAGGCGATCGTATTGGACGGCCTAAAAACACATTCGCTAGAGTCTTATGGTAATGGGAAGCGCTCGGTGTACAGCTATACCTCGCTACCGCCGTCCCCAATGCCACGGGGTTCGGCGACTCAAGAGAACGTTTCGGAGTGCCAAACTATTTCTCAGCAAGCCCATCGCTCTGGGGCAAATACGGTGATGGCAAAGGATAAACAATATGCCGATTTGCACAAAATTAATCGATATCGGCTGACAGTAATTGACCTCCGTTATCGGCGACAATTATCATTGCACCGAGGTCTCCGAAGCGGCGAGGAACGACTCCCAGATACTTGATAAGCTTCCGACTTGAGATGGGCCGCCTATAAAAAAAGCATCCATACCTCGAATAGGCATCAACGATAAGCAAGTAGGCATGACCAGCGTTGCGACATGAGGGGACTCGTCATTTTTCGTCCGCTTCTCGGAGTCACACAGGAAGTGTCCGCTGTTCGGAGTTGCCGAGGGAACGGCACTATTTTTGTTTGGGGATTGACTCCCCGCGCTATCTTCTCTTCGAGCACAGAGGTGTCAACAGCATCAGCATGAGCCTAGTCTTGGTTAAAAAAAATTCTTCCCTGAACGATGGTATTTGGACATTGCAGTTCACCCGAGTGATTTGATCAGAGAATTAGTTGGAGAAAAGAATCGGCCTCATGAAGCGGGCCAAATATCTTGATTAAGTGTCCGTTCTCGATGTCCGCTTTTCGCCGCGCGGACATTGTCCTCTTTACGGCATCGAGATTGCCTCTCATATCCAGGCATGAGCCATGCCTCATGGGGTTTCGCGAAACCGAGCTGTACCCGAACTCACGGCCTCTACGGCTTCGCCCGAGGGCCAGAGGAACTCCGATGGGAGACGCCGCGTTTGAGCCTAATGTCTGCACGGCTTGCACTAAGGTAGACAATCATCTTGACAGTTGCTCAGCGACTAGGTCTACGACGTCGACTAAAACAAACTCTGTTCATTGTGTATGCAACACATATGCCCTCCATCAATAGCAATCAGCTTGAATGAGCGAGAAATCGCCCCGAAGTGGCTTCGAATTCGGAAGAGCAATCGAGATCTGTCAGGGAAGGTGCGATATGCTAACAAAAAACCGTCTCCTTCCGATCGTACGGTGTGCTCTGGCGACCCTCATTCTTGAGCCCCATCGAAACTAGAGACGGAAGCAAAAGGTGCCATCGTGACAGGATTTCAAAGCGGTTCAACCTGCACACGACGGCAGGGCTGGACCACACAGCCTCGGCGACGCAGCTCGCGGTGACATCATACCTAGCGTACCCCGCCGCTCACGAGGGCCGCTGGAAGACTGGTCAGTTGTTGAAATTACAATTGATTACTAAATTGTAATTTCAACAGCTAAGCACCCAATCCACCGGGCGCTGACGGAGCGATGTCACTGTCGATGCTAGATCTTGTATGCTTCCTATGGGGTGATTGGAGCTCTATATACCCTCGTTCTAGTTACTCATCAGCCGAAGAGGTCTGCGGGTGGTTGGTCGTCCAACTCCCGCTCAGCCAAGATCTCTTCGAGAATTGATGAAAATGAACTGAGAACTGCATTTCCGGAGATCGAATTCTATAGGATTACCTCCGTGATACTGCCGTTTTATTGCACGCAATTCACCATTACTGATCTTCGAGGCAGCGTCGAGGCAGAGACCGCCATTGAGCTCAGTGAGTCGTGGGCCGCGGCAGAGAACGAGACCCCGCGAGACGGACGTAAGCTTGGGACTATCCGCACGAATAGGGGCTGATCACCTGATCACATACATGTATTCCGTCAACTTGAGGAGAACGGATGGTATGGCGTCGAGAAGCTATTTTCTCAATACATATTCACAGAGCGAACCCGTCGGAATCGGCGCTGCGTGAGCTCTCAGTCGCCAGCGAACCCTAGCGTCGAGCGGGCGAAACTCTGAAGTAGAGGCTCTCGAAGGCTCATGCCAGCGTGAGCTCGCCATGTATAATTCGTCGCATGTATAAATACGATTCGTCTGGAGCACAAACCTTGACACGGCGTCGAGTCGAGATCAAGTCAAGCCGCAAGGATAAGCCGCACCTGGCACTTGCAGCCTCCGCAGGCGATCTCCACGCGAGAATCTTGGTCGCAGTGCCTGAACGCCTGCTCGCATACGACGAGCGAGGGCGAGCCGTTGCCGCAGAATCGGCTCCTCTGACTCATTCTGATATTCCTTTCTACCATGGAAACTCCAGGCTCTTCGGGAATAATTCCAATGCTAGTAATTCGTGTGGATCCCGGAACTTGAATCGGCTTCAAGGATGGATCGAGTCCAGTAGCGAGAGTGAACCGCACTTGGCACACGCGGCCACCGTGGGCGACTCTCAGGCTGGAACATTTGTCGCCGCCCCTAGATGCCTGATCGGAGACCGCGTTCGAAGGCGAGCCGATCCCGGTGACCTCGAGTCATCTCTTCGGTCTCAATCACAAATTTTCCCAGACGATGGATACTTCAACCTCCTACAAGATCACTTGTATGCTTGTGCTGGGCATGCGTCGAATCCTCAGAACTTGTGTTGGCTCCAAGTTGAGAATTCGAATGCTCAGATACCAGCGATCAGCGATAAGATGGACCGAGTGATTAGAGAAGCTCTCAGGAAAGGAGCGGACGTGGTGCTGGCTCGAACGGACAACCTCTCTATACGTCGTTCCGACTTGGAAACACTCCACAATCTAAACTGGCTCAACGACACTATAATGAATGGCTACCTCAATCTCATCAGCAAGCGACGCTCTCATCCTCCGCCGCCGCAGATCCTCCGATATCCATCACCTGGGACTGTTCTACTGTCGAGAGTCGGTACAGATCGACTTCAGGCCTCCCAGGTCAGGACCGCCAAACAGCTTCACGTTCACTAACATGTATTGACGCTCATCGTCGGAGTCAAGCGATTCCTGCACATCATGCGAACCACGTCGCCCATCGTCAAGTCCCCGAAAGAAGATGTCTGCCAGGAATACACGAGATCCGATGAGAATTACGAATATTCTGATTGCTCTCCGGGGCGCTACCTACTATATCTTCCGTCTCGACCGGCTGACCAGAATTCAATGAGCGAACTGTTCTCCGATTCTTCAACTGCTTCTTTAAATCTGACACGATGTCCGAGCGACCGTCGATCAGAGCTCGAGTGAGCGTACAGTTCAGGAACTCGTTTATGCGAGCCGGTGTCAGAGCACAAACGTTACTGAATGAGGCTACAGACACCGCTTCGAGAAGATCACCAGTAGGAAGATGCATGGCCACGATGAGAACGACAGCGAAGAAGTCCATTCCGGACTCCTCCACCGAGGCCCTAACTTTAAAACAACATAGACTGATCGGTCGCTGCTGGGAGCTAGAAAGGATCTAGGCGAGAATCTACCTCTGGCGAAATTAATCGGATAATTTCACAATGAAGTCGTCGAAATCAATTTCCCGCGATAGAATTTTCATGTGTTGTCGTTGGTGAATAGGTCCGATCGAGTGACCTTCGGGAAATTCGGAAAGTCGTTCGATTCGCAGCAATCGGAACGATGCTTCTGGCGCCGATGTGCATCGGTCGCCGGCTCCTCCCGGATATTTGAAGTACGGAACACAAATTAATCACGAGGAACGGGTCATCTCGTGGTGGCACCGCCCCCAATATACATAGTTTTATTGTATGCATGGATGTCTTGACAGTCCTTGGTTTTGACGTACAATGCTTCCCACAAGGGAATGCTCATCCGATCCGAGAACAAAGAGTATCCTCGAGAATCTGTTCGGAATCAATCTGCCTCTATCCAGTGAACCCCAGCTGAATCCAGATGGCCTCGTGCACAAGCTGCGATATCGACAAGCCCTCTTTGAATAAAACGTTCCGCTCAGCCGGACAGGCGTCGCAATGTCCAGGAGTCGCATGGGGGCTCGGACCCACAAGAACGCACGGGACCGATATGGTCAGATGGAACTGAGGTTTTGAACCTTAGCTAGGGGTATTTGCTCTCACAACAATTCTTACACTAGCAGATTACTCCATTGGAAATTCGCATCTATCCCGGAACTGTACAATTATGCGATACGCAGTTTCACCAGGGCATCGCCTAAGTTCAATTGAAAAAAAGGTCACCCGACGATTCTGGTGTAATTCGACCGCCATTGGAAAAGTACGGCAACGAGATCACAAACAAGCCGTCCTTTCGATGACGCGGAGCATCTCCAACAACCTCGGTGTGGGATTGATTTAAGCATGTCGGACTTTCCTCTCCTCGGGAGCATCTCGACAGTAAGATCAGCAGAGAACTCAGACAGTCGAATCAATGATGATTATGAGTTTCGTTCGAACAGAAGCAACGAAGTTTGCCCGCTCAATGTGTTTCAAGAGCGTGCAACACACACACACCGGTCGCCTGTTGCGATCACATCAGCTTACCTCGAATCTGCAAATTCCTTGCCGCACCTGAGGAGCAAAGTAAGATTGAAACTGACGGCCGTTCCATGTCACGCCGAGACTCGTATTGTCCGGAGGAAGGACTACATTCTGGTTTATTCCTCCGGATTTCGCCAATCATGAATCCGCTCCAAAACATTCAGGCATCTGTTATCGGCAGCTCATCTCTAAGATTTTGGATGGTGGACGTACCGGCGTACCGCTCATGTGAGCCTCCGGTGGACGAATTCATCTTTTTCGATCTTAGGACAACGGATGCAGTAAATTAGCGCTCCCAGCGGGATGAGCTGCAAGACAGCCCCCAATAGGAAAGGCAGTCCTGGGAATACGCCGAGAAAGGCGTTGCAGAGGAGAGACGAGATCACATCTCCCAGGGCCGATGATCCGAGAAGCGGCCGTAGAGATGCCAACCGCGGCGGTGCCACCAGTGACTCCGAACGCATAACCCAAGTAGTAGAGGCTGTCCTTGTAGGCGAACGCTTTGATGACGCTCTGTATCATGAACGCCACTACTCCGATACAAGCGAAAGCTGGATCGGAAAGTCGGAGGGTTCGGCTGAAGATCACGATGCAGCCTGCATCGTGATCTGCAGCAGGTGGCCGTTGACAGGAGTTGTGGAATGCATATCAAAAATTACATTAGAACGAAGTTTGCGATTTCTTATGTATATTTCCATATTCTTTTACGCGGCAAGCGAGCGAGCCTCTTACCTGGAATATGCCGGAGGCTGCCGTTAGGTTCGAAAAATGAGTTGGAGACCAGTTGTAGCGTTTCCGCGTGTAGTAGTATTTGATGTTCCCGCAGCTTTTGGAGGGCAGAATGATAAGAATTATCCAATAGGCCGAGACTCCTGGATATTCATACATATCTATAACAGATGTTCCAATCCCAACATCTGTTGGGCTTGGGGATCGAATAAGGATGCTGACTCGGTATAGCGAAGAGACACAACGACTGTACTAAGTGTCGGCTCGGGAAGAAAGATCCCCGTGGCAAAAATGGCCGCCTTTTCATTGAGACAGGCTTCTGCCGCGGCGCATAAATAACGAAGGGACTCAACATCCCTCCCCGACTTAACCGTTGAGTTTCTTGTAATCAACGGGAACCTTGCATTTCCTGGGCCGCGACATCCTTAGGGCCGGTCTCGCAAGACTAACGTCGGTGGCAGCATGCGAGAGCAACGCTGTTTGATCTAGCTGCGACGCACAGTGTGGCCAAACCCGATTAAAGGCGGCAGAAATCATTTCAGTGAGTTTTTTGGATTATTCTCGTGGTACGAACTCGTATCAGTCATCAGAGGGAATTTCTGGCCCTGAGCTCCTCGGAAAGCCGCGTACAATAACTTAGCAGGTCCGGCAGGCAGAAGATCTTTGACCTCGTTCCGTTTTGTGCTCTCCGCCGAGTCCGAGAAATTTTTCTCTGGTCGTCCCGCTCGAGGTGTCCCTTGAAACGCTTTCGATGGCTCCGGCTCTTCGGGCGCGTCTTGGTATTGGTATTTATTTATCCTCTTACCTGGAATATGCCGAAGGCTGCCGTTATGTTCGAAAAGTAATAAGAACTGAGTTGGAGACCAGTTGTAGCGTTTCCGCGTGTAGTAGTAGTTGATGTTCCTCGCAGCTGTTTGAGGGCAGAATGATAAGAACTATCCTATAGGCCGAGACTCATGGATATTCCCTTTAATGTCGACCTCGTGAACAAAAACGCCGCGGAAACACAGATCGTATGGAGATTTCGGAGGAAATCAGCTCACTTTGACTGTTGAACAAAACGAACCACATGGAAACCCTCAAGAGCAAGAGTTTCTTCCGATTCTTGCCCGGTCGCGGCCTGGAGACCGTCTAGAAGCTTTCGGTAAGGTTGTCAACTCGACAGAAGTCCTTAAATTCCGAGGGGGTAACTTACATGAAAATTCTATCGCGGGAAATTGATTTCGACGATTAATTTCGCCAGAGGTAGATTCTCGCCTGGATCCTTTCTAGCTCCCAGCAGCGACCGATCAGTCTATGTTGTTTTAAAGTTAGGGCCTCGGTGGAGGAGTCCGGAATGGACTTCTTCGCTGTCGTTCTCATCGTGGCCATGCATCTGCCTACTGCTGATCTTCTCGAAGCGGTGTCTGTAGCCTCATTCAGCAACGTTTGTGCTCTGACACCGGCTCGAATAAACGAGTTCCTAAACTGTACGCTCACTCGAGCTCTGATCGACGGTCGCGTGGACATCGTGACAGATTTCAAGAAGCAGGTGAGGAATCGGAGAACAGTTCGCTCATTGAATTCTGGTCAGCCGGTCGGGACGGAAGATATAGTAGGTAGCGCCCCGGAGAGCAATCAGAATATTCGTAATTCTCATCGGATCTCGTGTATTCCTGGCAAACATCTTCTTCCGGGGACTTGACGATGGGCGACGAGGTTCGCATGATGTGCAGGAGCATGGGGAACGATGGACACGCAGGGATGAACTCCTACATGGAATCGCTTGACTCCGACGATGAGCGTCAATACATGTAGTGAACGTGAAGCTGTTTGGCGGTCCTGACCTGG
>NW_003805452.1:1004258-1005080 GCF_000255335.2 Galendromus occidentalis
ATGCCCAGCACAAGCATACAAGTGATCTTGTAGGAGGTTGAAGTTTCCATCGTCTGGGAAAATTTGTGATTGAGACCGAAGAGATGACTCGAGGTCACCGGAATCGGCTCGCCTTCGAACGTGGTCTCCGATCAGGCATCTAGGGGCGGCGACAAATGTTCCAGCCTGAGAGTCGCCCGCGGTGGCCGCGTGTGCCAAGTGCGGTTCACTCTCGCTACTGGACTCGATCCGGACTCGAAGCCGATTCAAGTTCCGGGATCCACACGAATTACTAGCATTGGAATTATTCCCGAAGAGCCTGGAGTTTCCATGGTAGAAAGAAATATCAGAATGAGTCAGAGGAGCCGATTCTGCGGCAACGGCTCGCCCTCGCTCGTCGTATGCGAGCAGACGTTCAGGCACTGCGACCAAGATTCTCGCGTGGAGATCGCCTGCGGAGGCTACAAGTGCCAGGTGCGGCTTATCCTTGCGGCTTGACTTGATCTCGACTGGACGCCGTGTCAAGATTTGTGCTCCAGACGAATCGTATTTATACATGCGACGAATTATACATGGCGAGCTCACGCTGGCATGAGCCTTCGAGAGCCTCCTCTTCAGAGTTTCGCCCGCTCGACGCTAGGGTTAGCTGGCGACTGAGAGCTCACGCAGCGCCGATTCCGACCGGTTCGCTCGTTGTGAATATGTATTGAGAAAATCGCTTCTCGACGCCATACCATCCGTTTTCCTCAAGTTAAAGGAATACATGTATGTGATCAGCCCCTATTCGTGCGGATAGTCCCAAGCTTACGTCTGTCTCGCGGGGTCTCGTTCTCTGCCGCGGCC
>NW_003805452.1:1005450-1018027 GCF_000255335.2 Galendromus occidentalis
ACCTTATCTCCGTTCCCTAACTCTCCTCGATTCTCAGGAGCGGCCAAGATTGATCCAAGGGGGAATTCGATGCTGGAAGCTAAGGAACAGCGGCGTGTCCTGAAGACTACCGATTCGAACCGGAAGCTCCCCCTCGGAATTTTCGGAGACGCTCGTCGACTCCCCTTTTTCGTTGCTTTCGCGAAAGGAGTCCTAGAGCATATTGAGATCGTTGCTGATATAATAAGATGATTGCTAATCTTTCTTTACCTGTCTCCATGGCTTTCCCGGCTAATTCTGGAATTTCTATGCTCCTGCAACCATTCGGTATTAGGGCGAATGAGCCAAGGATGAGTCGCTCTAAGACGGTCGCCTCCGGCGGCGAGTTGGACCTTGCGGCGAGCTGGGTCCTGCGGCGAGCTGGGCTGCGGCGAGTTGGACCCTGCGGCGAGCTGGGTCGCGGCGAGTCGGCCGCGGCGAGTAGGGTCGCGGCGAGTAGGGTCGCGGCGAGCTGGTCGCGGCGAGTTGGGATGCTCCGAGCTCAGCTTCATGAGTGGCTGATCTATTTCTCAAAATGCCCACAATATATTATTGTTTAATTGTCCTCGAATAACTTGAATGTAGTCTATCCGAATCGCTTGGAAGAAAGTGCGATGATATTGAGCTCGTTTTCATTCCGAACAAAAGCCAAGATATCGGGTACCTGCGAATTTCTGAGGCAGCAGGGATCGAAATTCAGCTGCTCTACACGAGCGGCGCCGTCGCGCCATTTCGCGATGCCAACCGCATATTTGCACGAGAAGCGACGGCTGCGCTGACCACTCGACCAAGCGTCGGACTCGCTTTCTCAGGATCGGGTTTGATCGATCCGAAATGTGCCAAGTGACCGTTATCGTTCCACAACTTCGAGCATGTTCGGGAAGACTCACAGTTCGTTGCATCCTTCAGACGATCGATTAGTTCACGCGGGGATTGGTTTCTGTTATGATAGATAGATAGATTTGGGTTTCGTCATGAATGAGATTTATTTTTCCAGGGGTTATATGCGGCTAGAGGTCTCTGGCCGAAAAAGATTGCGAAACAGGTTGCGAACCACTGGTCCATGAATCCAGAATCGGGAAGCTTTCACTCAAAGCTATCGGAAAGCTACAGGCTCTCGCCAGCTCCGTCAGCCACGGAGAGCAAGGAGAGATCGACATGGCCAAGAACAACGAGACAAATCCACTCCCCTCAGAGAGAAGGAACCAGTTGCGATTCCAGGCCACATCCAGCATATCTTCTCACAGTCGATACTATTGCCTATAAAGAGGGAGGGGCTTTTTAGATCATCCGGACTTTTTGTCTGGGCAATATAGCATTTTACACGACGTGGTAAACCATCATGTTCCGAGCACGAAGTTTCTCACCCGAGAGAATGAAATCCAAGCGATGGTCTCTCGGTCTCCATCCAATCAGTTGCGGAATATATTCGATTTCGTTATTCGAGAGCACAAGTCTCTCCAATCTGGGCAGATTTGTTAAGAAATCGGGGGCGACAGTCTTTATCTTGCAGCCTCTGATGATCAGTACCTCCAGCTTGTCAGCTGGATTCGGGAGGTCCACCGCGCTGAGATGCTTCGTTTGTAAATCGCTTTCACCAATCCCAAGTATTCTCAATTTCTTCAAACCTCGGATACGTCCCACTGAAAGAATATTCGGTCGATAAAAATTCACTCGCGCGCAGCGAAAGCGCTATGTAATTTCGGTAGATCACAATCAGAAGAGAGAATGAAAGGCTCTCACGATTAAGATTCGAGCACTTCATGAACATCAAAGTTGTCAGTTCATCTAGATTCCCGAATCCGGTGAAGTTGGTCGTCGTCATAAACCAAACCGTCTTGACCTTCGAGCTGCTTGGGGAGAAAGGAGAGATCTTTTAGATTATGGAATTGAGGCATCGGAGGAATCCCAATCTGTGTCATTGAACCGGGGCTATTGCCCGCAATCTGACTAAGAGCGGGATAGTCGTATCAAGGCCAGGGCAGTACTTTGGCCCGTTGCTAAGATCAGTCCAAACGGAGCGTCATCCGGGTGCAGTAGTTTAGGACCGCCGCGCGAATTAAGTGACTCGACTCTCGCTGTCGCGCACCATCTCCGCGATTCCCGCGATGATGAGTACGACGCGTCGCCTCAGAAGATCCGCTTGGTTTAGGAAGTCTGACGATTTCGGGGCTTCAAGGATTCGCTCACCTCAATGCTGAAGAGAAAGCTCCGAAGTCTATAGCTGTGATCCAGCGGAAACTCCAATGAGCTGCTGGACATTCCGGGAATTCACCTCTGAAATCACTGAGAACAATATACTCAACGGTCATATTGCACAGAGGAGACCACGGTGTCCTGTTCACGGTCCCCGATCGGTTCCGGCTCTGTAATTAGGACATCGGAGTTCTGAAACTGATTCTTCAGCCTGAGGAAAAGCTTTTCATAATTTTAAGCAGAGACACTCACATCTGTTCCTTCCGAACTCATTTCCCCTGTGAGTTCCAATCGCTGCAAAGATGGAAGCGGGAGATAGTTAGAGCTCAGATTGTCTCTCCATCAACGTGGCTCTAGTGTCGAATATGGAGGCGAGAAATAATGCTGATGATATTTTTGAATGACGTTTCCCAATGATATCAACATGGACGGATGGCTGATTCAAGACCGAAGCTCTCAGCGAAATCGTCTGGAAACTCCTAGGGAGTCGAATGGGGATACGGAATACTGCTCGAGTCGAATCTCACCGCGAAAGTAGCTCCACTGAAAAGCTCGGCAAGCCTCTCTATCGTTTCTGAGCTCCAACGGGAAACATCACAAGAGAGAGATATTCTATTTTCTGGGACATCATAGCATTCGCAATCGAAAGGATCGGGCAAGCTGGGGCAAGCTGCGGGGACCTGTGCTAGTGCGCTTGACATCAGCAGACTCAACGAGAGCGCAGTGAGAATCCTGCAAAAAGAGCTTCAATGTTATCGCGGCTCGTTTGAAGAATAAAGCATCTTCGAGAAAGTCTTGCGGAGCAACCACCGGCTCGGCAATATCTTCCGGATGACGGAGCGCTCACTCGGCTCAAAACGGGTTGATTCTAGTAGCACGGGCGCACGTCAATCGGTTACACTGTTCGCCGCGGGACAACTGGACGCCGGGCGATAGTTGGTCGTCGGCCACCAACTGACCGCCGGACGGAAGCTAGGTGCCCCTTTCATACACTCAACGGGTACGGCCTTTTTCTCAAATCACTGAGAGTACTTCCGGAAGACTCACATAGTCAATTACTCCGTTCCTATCCGCCGGATGCGACTCGATCCTTAATACGTGCTTCAACTTGCTGAGTTATTGTCGCCGGCGACCAGTTAACCCTGGGCAGTCTCCGTAGTAACGGTTTTTACGACTCGTAACTACGGTCGTAGTTACGGCAGAGTTTTCCGAGCTGTTTGCGAGATAAACGCATTCAAGTGCTTTCGAAGAAAGTCGCACCTTAGAGCGGAAGCCCCGTTTGTGCAGCTTCAATACAGGGAGTAAGAATTATCGTTGAGAGTTGAGGAGGTGAATTCACTCAAACGTCGATGGACTCACAGCCAACTTACATTTCTGCGCGTATTCCGAAATATTCCGTCCGTGTCCCAGAGGATCGTTCCTCCGACGTTTGAACGCTGCGCTGGTCACTCGGGGCGCTAAGTGCGCTGGTCACTCGGGGCGCTAAGTCCGCTGAACGCTCCGTCTCGGAAGTCTTCTCTCTGGCAAGTAACACTGAAGTTGATCACAAATGTTTTATCGCCGGAAATAGGTCGGGATCATCACACTGTTCAGACGAGTGGGTCCAGCAGCGTCAGCGATGCACTGACTGTGAGTATCGGAGAGCTCGAGAGTCTCTTATACAGCGGTGGTGCAGAGGTTCTCGGAACGATAACTTCGGCGAGGGCGAGGAACGAAGCGAGAGTTGCCCCGGAATTTCAAGATGTGCGCGCTATCCTGCGCTTCAATTTTTTCTGAAACAATCAGCTTCTGATTGAAGAAGTATGATTCCCCTGGCCGAAAAACACAAACAGGCGACCCCTCTAAGCAATTACCCGAGCAGATGTGACGCCGAAAGCCCCAAAAACTCTTCGCGATCTATGTATAACAGCTCATCAATAACAAGTAAATTCGAATAATATCCTTAAATAATAGAGAACAGATAAAAAATCGAAATATCTCGCCATTCTAGTCTCAATCAAGGCCAAATTTGCGAAACAATAGAAACTTCCGCCCAAAATCGAATAACGCTTTTCGACGCTTTTCCTCCCGTGATTTCGCTACCCAACAGGCCCATCGGATACGCGATGACATCGCGGTGTGCAAGTTGACCTCCTTTCGAGGTTCTATGACTCCGTCACGGAATAATCGCCGAAAGAAAGGAAACTTCTTCTCAAAACACAATATCCTCTGATAAAGGCAAAGTTTGCGTGTAACTACATCAGTGCATAGAATCCGAATGGTGTTCAAGCTGACTTCCTAGCACGGCGACCGGTTTCCGGCCTCCTTCTCCCTTGGGTAGGTCTCGTATCTCGCTTGAGTTCGCATGTTCGTTTCATGAAGCGAATCATAGTGACTCGGTTTCTCTCGAGCCGATCAGCAAGAAAGTCGAAATCACCCCTTCCCTCGTTTGTGTTCGCTTTCGATCGAGGGGACTCGATCTTCGAAAGCTAGGGGCTTCAATCCTGCTGTTTCCGGGGTCTCTTGGATTCCGGAGCGCATCGAGATCCCCTCGCATAATCTCGGCACGGAAGACTTTCTCGGATGAGATAGGCGATCTCGTCTTCTGGAGCTTACCTATAAACGAAGCATCTCGGCACTATCTTCTTTCCGAACGAATCAGAAAAACCTCCTCGGCGATCTGCATCGGAGCTATCCATTTCGAGTGCCGCATATTCATCTCGCCTAGTTAAGATTTGCTTCGAGAGAATAATGTTTCTGTGCAAAGTTACGCTCTTGTTGAGCTTGTTGACCGTCGCCTTCAACCAGGAGGTGGAAAAAAACCGCGGATGCTGATGTAGAGAATCGACGGCAGTTGCGCCCTCCGGATACCGGAAATGATCTTCAAAGCCATTGGGATGTTCTTCGCCTATCAAGTGGTAGTCATGATGAGCATTTTGAGAAATGTAGCGCAGGGATTTGTGACTGTATCGAGCCTTATGTTTGGACCTGGGGCCGTGGTTCTGGGAATGCCTCTTCGAAGTGGAAGATCCGCAAATGGTGCGATTGACTGGCTGACGAAGGAAGCTATCGACGCGGTCTATCGAGCCTTCGGCATCTGACTCTCCTTGGTGGAAGCCCGGCCGCTCATCGCGGTTAGGACTCTCATCTCTTGATGGGGAAGGTTTCATTACACAAAATTATTCTCTCGGAAGATACCTTCTATTTTTTCGATATCCTAGCCCTAGCGGTATCCCCCCAGATACTACATTCCATTCGCCGTAGTCTAGCTTGCCGAAATACTTGCCACAATCTCGGGTGCCAGAATCAAACACAGTGCCCTAACTGGAGAGCGTGCTACATATGAGATCAAACTAAAATCTATAGCACCTGACTGAGTTAGGCAGGAAACCCCAGATGCGGGACCACCATGCCGTAACAGGGGGAACACACCATATAGTAAGGAACTCCCGTTAGTTTGAGCTGCACTCCGGGAGTCTTTCGTCACTGACCCGTGCCAGTATCGGACGGATTTCGGTCTCCTACGAAAGCCGATGTGAGTTATTTTTCAATTAATGAACTCGGCTCTCCGAGAGCGATTGCTTATTCGACAGATGCATCGCGCAGAACCTGTCACAGAGAGCAGTATCCATCTTTCGCCGCATCTAAAAGTCTCGGGAGACGAGCTTTCATCAGAATGAGTGCCTCGTCTCGACTGAAAGATGCCCCCGGGAGCCTCTTCAAGGAGTCAGAGAGCTTATTTGATTCCTCGTCGACTTGTGTTCGATTTCGTGATGGATATTATGATGACGCCGAGATCCGGGTCCGAATGAGACTCTCGAGTTCCGCGGCCCGTTCCCCGCGACTTCAAACTTATCGACCGAGAAGACTCTCTAGAAATACCTGATCAGGGTAGAGTCTGAAGAGTAGATCCTCTTCGAGTCAGAACGAGCCGGGTCTCCCGAGAGAATCATCAATCCGGACTAAGCGACTGCTGTGGAAGTTTCTCTGAGCATCAACTCTCAGACGATGATTCGCGATCTTAACGAGGTCCGCTAAGCGCAGGTAAACAATAAATGCAAGTCCAGTGTGTAAAACCGATCACGTACAGCAACGTCGGCTCTTCGATGAGAATCGCTTCCCAGTCTGAGTTCAGTCCAGCCCCATCAAGTTCGGAGATGAAGATGGGATTCCCGGTTTCAGCGACTGAGAGAGATGATCATGAAGAAGGTTTCACCGGGAAGAAACTTTCGCGATATGGCATCAACGACAACTTCATCGACGGTATGTACACGTCGAAAGCCCGGTCATGGCACACGGAGAGCCGTGGCGCACTCAGCCGACCAAGAGTCGTACACGCATGCATCTCACGCTTCCTCAATGTCCTTCACGAGCAATCGCCCCGATGAAAAGTAGACAACTACATTATTCCATGTATCCTGTGTAGCGTCAATTCGAAAGCGACAAAGAGTCGAATCAGATTATTCTTTGTAAAATGAATCTCACTAAGACTAACCAGCCCGCGCAGAGCCGCCAGTCCGATCGAACGCGCACGCTTACTCGATACCCTCCACTCAATCCAAGTATTCTTAAGCCACCGAAGAGTATCCCGACTTCGGTAGTCACACTTTCACTTTCAATCAATCAGCGCGTTCACGTTCACAGTGTCATTCTTCGAACGCTGAACGGCGGTCTGCCGACAGCGGCGACTTCAGTAAGTTTCGAAGTGTCGATAACGATCACGCGGTGAACCTTCCGAAAGTCCCTGAACCGGATTAGCTTCCCGGCTCCCTTTGGAATCTCCCCTATAATACCGAAGACCCAGGAGGAACTCTCCTCGCCCCTCGATCAGTTGGTGTGTCGTATGCTCATGGAAAGATATTCCCCGTTGGCGTGAGAAGTATCTCATCACCGATGAGCTTGGTGCTCAGGAACAATGAAGCCAGGGGTCGAAAGTTCATTTTGCTTGCTTTCGACTGACGAGTCGTCAGAGATTCCTCTCGGAACGGGTGCGCGCTTCGTTTTCCAGTGGCTCTCGCGATAGGAATTGGAAGCTTGGGCTTGGGAATCTGGATGATAGAATCGTGAGAATATTTTTCTGAGGCAAGTCGGAGGCAGAGTCAGAGGATAGATGAGAAAATTCATGGAAGGAGGCCTGATTCTGAGAGCTCAGCCGAACGAAGGAAGGGAGGGAGGGCGGAGGAAGGGAGAAACGAAGTCGCGTTTTTTCGTGTTTGCCGAAAAACGGGACACCATATCGGCACCATAGTCAAACTTGCAAAACTACAGATCTTAACGCACACACTGAGCCGAACACGATCTCCTTAGGCGCACCGAGACGGCCGTTCTGCCTCGAACAAACCTCCGCGCGGAAAGGCGTTTATATAAAAAAATAAAAAAAATAATATATATATATATAGGGGGAGTAGGGGGATTGCCTACGATGTTCAATCAGAATCAGAGCGAGGAATCGATAGAATTCGAATGGTGTTCAAGATGACTTCCTAACAGGGCGATATACATTTTGTAAGGATCCCATTGATCCAGGTCATGCGACCACTTCCTGTTCGGGCTGATCGGTCCTCTCGAGGAAGAAGCCGAGTACACCGATCGGCGCGAGCCGCGGCAATGAGAGTCCATGGCAATGAGAGTCGCTTCCATTTATGAACTTTTTTGACATCACATGAACTCTTCACACAGTCATAGAGCCTGGCCGTGAAACGGGTCATGAGAAGGTTATCACATAAGCGATAAATACACGGAAAATATTAATTTCACCGGGGTCAGTGGCCCACACGATTTGGCCGCTGCCGCAGAGATTATTGTCGATCGATTTACATAAACGGAGTATCGAGGTTTGGGGCTTGTGAGCATCCGATAGATGCGCGGATGGCTTTGGAACTCAATCGCGTCCCGGCTTACGTTCTTACACACACTCGAAGTTGCTGACTTTGAGTTCGTCCTGATCCTTAGAGATACTACACTTGAAGTCAGTTTGCTCGCGAGAGGTCTCCACGAATTCCAAGTGAAGCTTTGAAACTTCAGTTTTGTGGAACGCTCGGGCGGATCTGTTCGAGTTCACGTTAACATTGACATTAACTAGATTCGAGAAACTCAGGTTTAGCGGTCGAAGTACACAATTTAACAAAGACGAATGCCACGGAGGGCTCGGCGTCGTTAGAGTCTCGTCAGACATCTCCAGGAGCTTTGTCCTCACTTCCTTTTCTCTACTAATTAGGGTGGCGTAGGCGCCAACTTATTGTTGACGCTCCTCAGAGGGTTTGTGTGCGCATGCCAAGTTCCTTACGCGATTTTCCGTTTCGTCGAAACATATGAAGTAGCTCGAGATCACGCCGATGTCCCGTTGGCTTCCATCACCGGTGATACCGTCAGCGATCATGGAGTGTTGCGAACGGTTCCCGGGAATGTCCCTGTCAATCAAAAGGTCTGGTAAAGTGGACACTGGATGCCCGGGGTTCGCTCAAGCGAACCCCGGAGTTATTGCTACTGGTTCGCTCGAGCTCGCTACTACGAGGTCTCGATAGCAAGTGTTGATTTTAGAACCGCCGCAGCCGCCGCGACGCCGGGATGAGCCGACGTGCAGGCGCACGACGTTCCACCTTCCTCTCAACAGAGGCTTCTCCCCGGGCGCTCTTTTATTGATAACAACTCTTCAGATTCATCTAACTATGGGGGGTTCGCCACACTCCCACCAAATTCCTGCCATTGGATAATGACTAACACATTTTGAGCCGGATTCGATGGCGACAATTTCGAATTATATTTGGGCCAGCACATTGCTGTGCACGACTTACATACTTCGTACGACGACATCGGATGCCGACGACGGCAGGAATTTCGGAGAATACGACTTAATAACTAAGTGCGACGAGTGCATAAGGCTGGCAATTGAAAAGTACCGGAATCAATGTGCGACGCGCCTGAAACGATTCCTCAACGAACATCTCGCCCTTTCCGTCGTCTAGAAGGCGGATTCCCGGATCCAGGTTTCGTCATTCGCTTCCGAACCCTGTTCGCAGCTCTCGACAACTCTCCCCAAGCATGCCTTTCAGCACCTTCGACCGTAGCCCATTGGGCCTGTTCGTCCGTTCCTGTTACACCTGTGGTCTCTTCAGCGGCTTCAGCTTCGGCAAGGTATGTGCCGCAGCGCGAATTGTGTGGAACGGCCTCAGCTATGACGAGCGGACACCGTACTTCGAGTGCCGGCTACGCGCCCGCGCATCCGGATCAAGGGACCCGGTCCCTCCCGCGACGGAACCCGCTCTCCGAGATCGCGTCCTCCAAACCCTCCTGCTCCGACGCCTCGTAAGACTTCCCGTACCCCGTCCGCAGAATCAGCCCGACATCCGGGTCGCCGCCGCCCTCTCAAGACAACGCGCCGCTCGACAGACGATTCGAGGCCCGGCCGCACGTATCGCCACGCCTAGAGTAAGCATCGCCCTTGCCTCTACCCACGCGCCCGTTCGAGTACCACCGCGTCGCCCTTCGCCGCCCGAGGACGCCCGAAGACCCGCCGTGAAGCTTGGCGAGTATTCCTCGAGCTTTACCAAGCCGCACAGAATCTCCCGGCAACCGCCAGCCTCAACGACCGCGATGAACGGATCTGAGACGAGAACGCCCGATGCAACAGCATAATTTTCTCCCTTTTTTGATCTCCTGATTACTAATTTCATTCGGCTCAACCATATGCCAAAATCTAATATATAAAGTAAAGTGTTTGTGGCTTGGTTTCTCCTCGATGCGCGTGCAAACCGCTGGACCGATTGTCTGGAAACTTGCGCAGTCTGCGAGTTACATCGAGGAGACGGACATAGGCATACAAAAACCGCCAAGAAAGAAATACGGAATTAATATCAAGCCTTTTCCGAAATTCGAATGAACATCGTCGTTTTGTTTGGACTGGGAGGGCGACTCGAGCACTCATTGAATCCTAATTTTCATCATATCTATATGCTCATACGAATGGGAGGAGGAGCAGGAGGATGACGGGATGAGGAAACGCGGGAGAACAAACGAACGGGAACTCAAACCAGAAAAGCAACGAGAGAGAGAAGGCAAAAAAAGACGGCACATGGTTCAAAACGTGAGAAACGGGAGAAGGAACGAGGAAAGGGACGGCGAAAAACTGGAGAAGGGTCGGGGAGAAACCGGAGAAGGGCCGGGGAACAACTGGAAAAGAAATGGGCCAAGGGACGCCCAGAGAAACTGAATGGCAAAGGGAAAATGAACGAAAATTTTTTTTAGCATTGCCTGCTGATACTTCCAGCGACGCGAGAACACGATCGCACTAGCCGCCTCTCTATTCTGCGGTCTCACGCGCATCTCCGGTAGACTTATTTTCGAGTGGTGGCCGTAGACCAAGTCCGCCGGGCAGAGAGCTCTGATTTCATTGGGATCTAATTGCACCGACGTTAGCGGTCTCTGATTGACCAATGCCTCTATCTCTTTGAGAACTGACTCCAGTCCCCTGAATGAGAGCGTATTCCGGCCCAGCACTTTTCTCAACGGTCTCTTTATTGTCTGAACCATCCTCTCCCACCAAGCTCCGTGCCACGGGGCTCTTGCGGTTATGAATTCCCAGGACACCTCAGCGTTCACCAGATGCTGTTGGACACCCGAAGATTTTACGTGGTCGTGAATAATTTTTGGCTGCTCGGACAAAAGCCCGCCCGTTGTCCGAAATTATTTGGCTCGCACTTTACATTCTTAGCCCTACATTTCTTAGCGTAATGATTTCTACGGAGGCACCTGAAGCACGCATTGCCCTTCTCACACAGCCGCTTTTTCTCCTCGTAGGATAGTTGCTTCCTGCAGTCTTTGCTCTCGTGCTTGACGCTCGAGCAGAATATGCAGGAGTGATCAATCTCAGGACTCCTCGCAAGAAAAGCAACGTTGCCCTGGGCAGGTTCCCGGGCCCTCGTGAACCACTTTCCCGGCTTATGATCTGACTGCCTGCCGGCTCCGCCACGCTTGAAAGCTCTGCTCGAATGCGCGCTCTGGAAGCTCTGTTGCCTGAGCGGGTCTAAAGGCCGGGAGGCCCTCTTAATGGAAACCTCTCTCTCCAGAAACTCCAAGAGTAGTTTCAGATCGCTGTCCGAGTCCGCCTTAGCCAACGAATCGAAATGGGAACGATTAAATCTCTCTCTCATCGGTGCTGGGAGTGCACTTAATATGTTTGGTGTGAGCATGAGGGACAGGGACTCGAAAGATCTCCCAAGAGAACCAAGGGCTTTGACATTCTGGGACAACGCGCCGACAAAACTGATAAACTTATCGTGGTTGTGCAGATCCCTGGTCTGGACGAGTTTTCGAAGCTGTTGGACATGCTCCTTCTCCGCGTCTCTGGCTGAACCGAACTTCGCCAACAAGGCATCCATGGCGACCTGGTATTGATCCGTATTGGAATATCCGGGAGGAGCCGGCGACCGATGCACATCGGCGCCGAAAGTATCGTTCCGATTGCTGCGAATCGAACGACTTTCCAAATTTACCGGAGGTCACTCGATCGGACCTATTTACCTACGACAACACATGATTACTCGATCGCGGGAAATTGATAGCTCCGAGCCGCGACCGTTCAGTCTATGTTGTTTAGAACGTGAGGCCTAGGAGGAGGAGTCCGGAATGGAATTCTTCGCTGTCGTTCTCATCGTGGCCATGCATCTTCCTACTGGTGATCTTCTCGAAGCGGTGTCTGTAGCCTCATTCAGTAACGTTTGTGCTCTGACACCGGCTCGAATAAACGAGTTCCTAAACTGTACGCTCACTCGAGCTCTGATCGACGGTCGCTCGGACATCGTGTCAGATTTAAAGAAGCAGTTGAGGAATCGGAGAACAGTTCGCTCATTGAATTCTGGTCAGCCGGTCGAGACGGAAGATATAGTAGGTAGCGCCCCGGAGAGCAATCAGAATATTCGTAATTCTCATCGGATCTCGTGTATTCCTGGCAGACATCTTCTTTCGGGGACTTGACGATGGGCGACGTGGTTCGCATGATGTGCAGGAGCATGGGAAACGATGGACACGCAGGGATGAACTCCTACATGGAATCGCTTGACTCCGACGATGAGCGTCAATACATGTTAGTGAACGTGAAGCTGTTTGGCGGTCCTGACCTGGGAGGCCTGAAGTCGATCTGTACCGACTCTCGACAGTAGAACAGTCCCAGGTGATGGATATCGGAGGATCTGCGGCGGCGGAGGATGAGAGCGTCGCTTGCTGATGAGATTGAGGTAGCCATTCATTATAGTGTCGTTGAGCCAGTTTAGATTGTGGAGTGTTTCCAGGTCGGAACGACGTATAGAGAGGTTGTCCGTTCGAGCCAGCACCACGTCCGCTTCTTTCCTGAGAGCTTCTCTAATCACTCGGTCCATCTTATCGCTGA
>NW_003805453.1:0-117487 GCF_000255335.2 Galendromus occidentalis
ACGCCCCCGCATCCCATGAAGGTCATGTTGGGCACCCCTTCCGGGATTATCTACCTTTAAATCCGGAAAAACCCTTAAAATGGCAATTTTTCATAGAGAAAAAATTCTTAAAATTAATTCCAGGGCTAGAAACTCGCTGGATCGGCTTTATTCTTGTAGAAAACCGCGCAAATCAACTCAGAACTTCGAATTCGCCGCCAGCGACGCCATCTTTGGCGCCGCCGCGGCGGCCACATAAACACCGCGCGGGACAATCGATTCGCCATTCGCCATACGTGTTACTGCTTGTGCAAGGGCCGGAAACTCTTGCGATGAAGTCGTACATGCTTGTGATACCCTACGGGGATCTTATGGACTTCTTCCTATCTAATCAATTCGACCTGGACCTCATCATGGAAGATATCCAGCATCGGTACCACATGATTCATCAAGACGATTTCAAGGAGCCTCCCGGGACTCATCGACGTCAACGTTCACGAGCAGATACTTCTTCAACCAATCCTGGTACTTCTTCCCGAACTTGATTCTGCAGCGACCGGTTGCTTTCCACCTCTTCGTGAAGTTCGGCAAGATGTTCTTGCTCAAGTGTGCTCCGAACTCCTTGAAATCGTCTTGATGAATCATGTGGGACCGATGCTGGATATCTTCCATGATGAGGTCCAGGTCGAATAGATTAGATAGGAAGAAGTCCATAAGATCCCCGTAGGGTATCACAAGCATGTACGACTTCATCGCAAGAGTTTCCGGCCCTTGAACTGCACAAGCACTAACACGTGTGGCGAATCGACTGTCCCGCGCGTTGTTCATGAGGCCGCCGAATGGCGCCAAAGATGGCGGCGCTGGCGGCACCAAAGATGGCGTCGCTGGCGGCGAATTCGAAGTTCTGAGTTGATTTGCGTCGGTTCTCTACAAGAATAAAGCCGATCCAGCGAATTTTTAGCCCTGAAATTAATTTTAAGAATTTTTTCTCTATGAAAAATTGCCATTTAAAGGGTTTTTCCGGATTTAAAGGTAGATAATCCCGGAAGGGGTGCCCAACATGACCTTCATGGGATGCGGGGGCGTGGGGGGCATCATAAAAAAATGTTGGTGGGTCTACGGACCTAGAGGGGTGGGGCATTTTCGTGAAAAAACTGCAAAAAAACGTGATTTTTGACTTGAAAAAAAAATATTTTTTTCGTCTTTACTAAATGATTGTAATATCGTCAGAAACGGGTAGATCATCCAATGCCACACCGAATCGTTTTTTTGCGAGAAAAAAACGAAGCATTTTTCGTGGAGATATCGGCGCTTCTAAGAATCGGCCGCTATCTCGCTTACGAAAGGTCATAGGTCAAACTCTCAAGAGACAAAAAGATGCGAAATTCACTCAGCTTTCCAACGCCACCAAGAAATCCAAAATCGGTTCAGCCGTTTGGCCGCAATCGCCGATTTAGTGAAAAAAATTCGATTCTCGGGGTCACCGGGGTCAAACCCAGACCCAGTTATATCCTCAAAAGTTGCGTTTTAGGCCCAATAACCCACCATAAAAATTTCAGCGAAATCGGTCCAGCCGTTCAGAAGTTATGATTTTCCGTGGTTTCCGACCACTGTGCGATGGGTCTTCGCGCTTCTCAAGGCTGAGCGTTACGAGTCTATGTGCATATAATCGAATTCTTTCGCTGAAATAACCCGCAACGGATTCTATGGCGTCGAGAATTTCCGAAGCCTCTGCTTACCGCCTATGACAGGGATTCCGAATCGATGCGAAACGACATCAATGGCCGAGCCGCTACCGACCCATGGCTCTACCTTCGTCATGTGTCCACTTGGAATAGTTGGTGAGCTTACCTAACTCTCCAGGTCGAGTGCCTGCCGCCCGTCAATATGGATTCGCCGCGAGCACCGTTGCCCTGCTATTTCGGGGTCAGTGGGTCATCGAGAGAAACAAGAATTCAAGTAGCCGTCTCTGAGAATGTTACTTGGCTGGGAGGAAGCAGCAGCGGCAACAGCAGCACCGGTGGGCGAGGAGAGCGGGCAGGCCGGCCGACTAACGTAAACTGCGCTAGGCCGACGGCTGACATAAGGGCCAATATGGGCTGGCCCGTGATATATGGACTGTTTGATAGTGGCAGCGCTACTCCTCATTCAATCGGCCGGCTAGGTTTACTCCTCACAACTATCCAGTCGGGTATAATGCCATGCAAAAGCCCCGTGGAACGCAGCACAACCTGGTGCATACAACCGATCGGTGTGCCGACAGCGTCGGTGTGGCCTGTCTCGGCAGCGCCCTAGGCCCCGATCGATTCGATAACTCCGAGGTCTGGCAACGATAGAGAGCCCAGACACGGACATCTTCGAGGACGATCGGTCTTTTTATGGATTTGAGCAATTCGTCTTGTTTCTTTTGAATCAGGTCCCTCGTTCCCCATTTCGGATATCGGATCTCATATTTTATTCTTAGAATCAATCTGGATAAGTTCTTCGCCGCCTAGGGAAAACTTCAACAGACGGCTCACGGATGACGTGTAGAGTCGGCTCTTCACCCTCCATGGGTTGAAGCTCCGAGTGGCCGATGGAAACAAGCGAATCAGACGGCGAGCCTTCCGAAACCTCCGCCATCGTTCTCACTATCCCTTTCTCTTCCTCTCGATGCTGTGTCCTTGCAGGTTAAGGAAAACTAGCAATGCTCGAAGTCAGGTCCATTCGAATAGTCGAGTCAATGAAAAGTGATCGAGTAATTTCTCTCAACGATGAATGATGCTTAGCGACGTTGCAGCGCTTTGTAAGATATTGTATGTCAACAGACTCTCATCTCAAAAACCATCCAAGCGAGCGAGGCAACGGACGATAGCGTTTAGTAATCAGTTAGGCTTCCTTATAGAAGTGCTCACTGCCGTGTTTTCGAAAACGCACGATGTCTGTCCCGGTGTCCGTTGGTAAGAGCGTTCTTTTGCGCGCGATCGAGCGAGTGAGCGGGAGACTTGGAAGAGCAAGGGAGAACAAGAGCATGAGAATTTCGTCGGCGTTGGGGCGACACCTGTCCGGCCATCCAACAGCTCCAGAACAAAGGAACGAAATTATCGGGGGTTCCCCAATCCCCAAGCAGTCCCTCCCGACCCGGGACACGGTTCGTCGGTGAGAGTATATTATATCGTAGATGCCCGAAATTCACGGGGCATTGACGATTCCGCTGGTTGTACGCGGACAGTCCCAGAGCCGCTCATTGAGATTTAGGGGAAACGCAAGTGGAGCTGCTGCAATCTCTGCTTTTATCCAAGTGAGGAAAGATCTCAGAGCGAAGTTTCCGATTGAAAAAAGGGTCGCTACGTCGCCGTTTGTTTGAACTGTTCGGACGGACGGGCGCGGCCTATGAATGCAGTGGATATCTGAAGTTCCTATTTTTGTCGGTCCCTTGTCCGCCGCCACCGTCGTTGAGGCCGGCTTCGCCGTTCACGACGCGCTTGCCGCCATAGATGAAGTAACAGTGTGTAAGAGCCACGCTATTGTCCAGTGACGACGACGTAAAGCCCTCCGTCGTCGTCTTCGTCAAGGGGTCTTCTCCGCGGGAAGCGCCGACGTCGCCATTGACGACAACATGGAACTACACCAGCGCTTCTCGCGGCTCAGTTTCGAACTAGCCCCTCAGCGAGCTACATACCATACGTCTGTCTACAGTTCTAGAGTCGAGAATGATCCCGGTGCACATCATTCATCATACGGAGATGGTTCTGGAAGAGCAAGGGTTCCGTTATTCGGAGAGTCCTTGTGGCCGACTTCCGCTCACTCGATATCCCCAGAGGACACTCACCGCGTCATTTCGAGGGACGTTCTGAGAATGTCCGTGATGTTGGGGAACGGAGACGATCCGCGATGTGGAGACAGACGGCTCGAAGCATCAGAGCAGAAAGAGCTCCGTGCGAGAACTCCGAAAGCGTGGCAGTTTTCCGGGGAGCAAGATCCCCTCCGCCTGTCCCTAGTCCGAGGATCGTGGGACAGTACGTCGGGGATAAGACGTGGGTTCCTGAGACCACCGGAAGCCCACGCCCGTTCCCAGTAATTTGAGAGCCGAGAATGGGACCAGTTCCATCCATTTCGAATTTCATTGTTTCTCCTTGTAGACAGGGTCACAATGACTCGGACGAAGCGTTTTCTTCAACTCCATCGACGTACGTAGGAGTCCCTCCTCCTGCAGCTCGGGATGAAATAGGCGGACCCGCTCGTCGAAAATAGAAATTATATAATCGGGATAGGGTCCGCAAGTGTTTTGTTTACATCATCGTCGCGGTACGCGGTGGAGAGCCATTGTCGTTTTATTGAGCACTGCTCTCGGAAGCCACTGAACAGAAAACAGGCGCGAGAACGAGCTCGTCTTGTCTCTGTCCGAGCGAAATAAGCCAATTGTGCCGTCTGAGTGAAGAAAACCCGTCGGAAATTCAGGCTCTCGCTTCACGAGATGCTCGGGAGGGTGGGAAGAGGGCATCTGAATATAGTCGACCTAGTGTTCCCCTTTCTTCCCCGGCTGTCGTTGTATCACGCTGAATATCGAATCGCAACAAATCGTCGCGAAAACGGGTAGCGAGCAGGGAGACCCTGGACACTCGGGAGATTTGAACGATAAGTTTCACTGCTGAGATGGCGCGGCGTCACTCCTCGTGGATTGAGGTCAGCCGTGAGTCTATTTTATTTTTTCTAATCTAATTAGACGATTCGAAACAAGCGACGCTGTAGACATCCGCCGCAGAGGCATCCGACACGGGGCTTTCATACAAGGTCCCTGCGCAGATCTCTACGCGATGAGTCTGCGGCGGGATTCGCAAAAGACGCTTTGATGCCGCTTCTCCGCAATCTGCATCTCTTGCCAGATCGGCTGCCTACGACCACGGCAGTGTACTAATCGCTTCCAAAGGCCTCGTCACCGGAATCATTGGGGGAGATCTATGTTTATGTGCATTAGGTTATCAGTGTCAGCAGGGCTTTCGAATATCGATACGAGCTTGCCTTTTCCACTCGATAGGGCGAATCTCCATCTCGAAATTACGGTTCGGGAATGACTCACGTGGCGAACAAGAATAGACCTACGGGTTGTATTTTTTTTCTTTCCCCCCCCTCGGTTGATTTGGGACACGGTCCCGGTCGCATGTCGGATGCGCGCTGTAGAGCCGGGCGGGCGATTGGCAAAGCAGCTTCCGAGAATTCATGCGGCGGATTCATTTGAGAAGCTGCGCGACCCATCGAGGACAGTTTCGCAACGCATAGATGATCTGGGAAGTCGATTCCGCGATTTCAATTTTCCATCCGCCCCACCGAGATCAGATCGTCGAGCATTGCGTTCTGCGAAGGTCTTCCCATTCGATTCATCGCCGAAAAGAGCGTTGCGGATGATCAGAGATTGCTGCTCTGGGCATTTCGAATGTGGATAATGAATACTGACTGGAATCCGAGCGTTGAGGGGAAACTACCTAGCTCAAATCAAAGCAGAGCAAACGAGAACCTTCATCTCCCACGCATGATGCGCGTCCTGGATTTCGTCTGGGAGAGCGTAGGTGCCATCCCCTACTATTCCGAGATTCCGGGCGTTTTTTTTTTTTCGAGTCGACGCAGTGGAGCTGCGATCGGAACCGAGGATCAGCAGCCTCATCTCCCTAGATCGTATCGGTCCGGGAGATTTTCAGATTCCGAATTTCCGGGCAAAACCCGACAAGGTAGAACTCCCACGAGAATGATCGAAGCGCTAATTAAGCTCGAAAAACTCGAGTAGATAGGCGGGTCAAAGATCCACAGGGTCGAGCGCGGAACAGATCTGGACCTTGGACCTGCCGCAATCTCAATCGGAGGTATTACGGAGAACACCATATCGTCAGATGATAAGGGACAGAAACGAGAATGAGTATATAGATACAATGAGGATACAGTAAACACGAGCCTGGGGTTTTCAATGGCTGCGAGTGAGCTCCACGTAATTCGAGAGAAATATGTAGTACGGTATATCTCCTTTCTCAACGCCACCTTCGTAATTCTCAACTTCGGTACCGCGCTGCAGCCTTTTATTCCTCATCATTCCGGCGCCAGATTCATCATTCCGATTGGTGTTAGTGACCGGACGAGAACACGCGCCGCCGGATTCGATGTGACGAGAAATCCTCCGTTACCTTCGTCAATACGTCGTCGGCGCCTACTGGCAGCGAGACCGAGTCATGCAATTGTGAGAGCTGTTCGTTTGTTGGATTCCGACGCGACAGCTGTTTTGATGCCCGTCGCGGTCAGTGCCTTCCTCCGTCCCAATCGACCAGCTCTGAATTTCCGTGGCTTTCTCCCTCGGAATCGCCTCATAGGTGGACGATCCGGGGATAGCCTCGGCGTCTCGCACTCGATCATCGGATTGGTCGACCCTATTCCGGACAGTTCCGCCGGCGGACTGTCGCAGCATTTCATCTTCTCTTCTACCCGTTTCGCTCTTCATACATATGAGCTATGACCGGAAAGCGAATGTGTTCTGTACGTCTTGACGAGTCCTGCACAAAGCTGAGCGAGCAATCACTCGTGGCACAGGACTAGGGAGAAAGGACTAGCGAGTCCCGCCAAAGTACTTTCTTTTCCCGAAGGCGGCGATCGGACAAGGTGTCCGCATCTTCCGAGCCCGGCGCGTCCGTTGTACGACTGCATCCAACTAAGGCGCCGTCACCGCAATCCTCCTCCGACCGCACTCCATGAATAACGATAACACCGACGACAACGACGACAACAACAACAATAACGACGATGCCAACAACCGCATTTTCCACTGTCGTTATGGACCGCCAATGGTGGGTCGAGGCAGCAGCAGCATCAGAGTGGTGTGGCGAGAAGCGTTTGTACAATATAAGATGTTTGTTTATTTATCCGGCAATGGCTGCTGCGGCAGCGGCGGCGGGGTTTCTCTCCTTTGGAGGAAGCTGCCGCCGGTCATGAGGAAGTGGTTTCTAAAGGGAACGATCCGACCAGTCTCTCGCCAGCCAGCAATTCCTGCGTATTTATGATCGGAGCTTGTCTCACTATTTGTCTCACTATAAAAATGTGTTTCTTGCAAGCTCTCTGTCGCTCGTAATATCACCATTGACAGCTCTGTCTCGCATTCGACCGACTGGATGTACGAGGCGCGTCGTCATTTATTGATGGGGCCGACCGGTCGTCGTATCCTGTAACGTCTTCGTGTTTTTCGTCTCCGCCAGGAAAGCATCATCCCCTTGGCCTTTCTGAACCTCGTTCGTCGCACGGTGTCCTGGTAGCTCGGGCTTCTAAGGCTTCCGAGATCGACCGACCAAACGACCGAGCAGCCGGCCGAAGCCTCGGTTCAATGTCATAACCTCGGCAGAGACGGCTGAAACAAAAGCTCTCTCGGGACATCCTACAGTCGAAGCTCTCCACGTCAAATAAAGAACGACAGATATGCCAGACCGGCAGATTCGCCAGATGCACATCTAATGGAACGCATGGGCTTCTCTATGATGTTGGCGAACTCGGCCAGAAGCTCTCTCTCGAAGATCCTGCGGATCTGGAAGACCTTCCTTTACTGCGTGACCAAACGATCGTCGGCCGACTTGCCCGCTTGACAGCCTACCATTTCGGTTTTTGTTGGCTATCCTTCCGGGATCGGGCAGAGTCTGTTTTCTCTCCGGAGAACGTAGGTTCGTGCTCTCAAGGGACTTCATATACATGCACGAAACCATGGGAGGAGGTCGGCTACCGGGACCTGGAGAGTATTCGTTGAGACATTTCACAACGATACTGTTCTCTCAAGGACGGCGGCCATCAATGTGTCCTCGGCATATTCGAAAAAAGACAATCTTCTCTCTCGGAGCTTCTCCCTTCTATTGTGATCTGTTCTCGTCTGCGTTCCCCGCGGTTGAAGGACAAAAAATAATGCTATCTCAAGGGATATCGAGAGTAGGGGATTATCGACGGTAGACGAACATTTCGTGTCTGGGAAAATGCCCCCTTATTTCTATCCATGCCGGGCTCTCTACACCTGCCTGGTACCCATCTACATCCGCACGCATTCCCTATCATCCGGGTTGGCTAGTTCCTGCTAGCCCTCCTCCACGGATTTTTCCGCTTGTCTGATAATCTGACGAACGTTAGAGACGCACATGTACGAAAACGAATGCCAGCAGCGATGGCTCTGAAATCCTGACGTTGGTTCGGGGTAGACATCCTCCCTTACAGCGGTATAAGCCGCCTCGTTCGCCGGAGGGGATGAAGTTTGGACCGGTTCATTTTTACTCGATTAGATCGGGGGAAGGAGCCCCACAGGGTGGAAACCCAGCACACCCGGGAGCGTTTCCCCTCGAACGAGCCCGACGCATTCCATCCGAGAGGAACTCGATAGATCTTTGACATATCGAGCCCGGTCGGAGTGCTTCACCTCCCCGTCGTTGTCAAGACTGTATTCCGGAACCACACCCATGTCGCGGATTGCCGGAGCTCATGACCCCGATGGGTCTCCGGCTGACCCTCTCCGCCTGCGTTGTACCTATCTCTCATAACACAGAATAACACAGAGTCCGGTGTGGCACTGGTTTGGATTTTCAGAGGTCGATTCCGACATCCTTTTGAGCTATATACCGATTCTCAGCATCTGTTCCTTGGTATGCATTCTTTCACCCCGAGTCGTCCACCCGTCACAAGGCAATGCTCGCTTGAACAAATGTTTACTCGGGAGCACAGATCCATACCGGTTTTGTGAGGTGAAGGAGCATCCGCCTCGTCTCCGTAAACATTTCCGTGCTCGGATCTTACGAAGACACGGAATATTTTCATTATCACCGTATTATGACAGGAAATGTTATTTTAAGATCGCCAGAGTATGAAGAATGACAAGGGAAGTACAGAATGTAGGACCAGGTCGATCTGGTTTCGATCATTGGGCGCGGAAAATGCGCTCCGCGGTCATCATTTATGCCTCGAAAAGTTCGCATGTGTTCTGGATAATGGAGTCGCTAGTCAATGGTGGAATTGACGTCCTGCCAAGACGGACATGTGCAATTTTGTTTTTCTCGTTGGAATGGGGACGTGGGTGTCTCGTATTTTCCCAAAGAACTACACGACGACTTGTTTGTTCGCGAGCTCGATTGACTGCGTTGTTGTTGATTAGATGACCGATCCGATGAAGCTTGCCCGCTCGAGTGGAGGACGCACTACTTAAAAGTGGGTTAGAAGAACGGGTTACTTCGAGAGTGCCAGATTCGCTTCAGCGTCTAGAGCTACTCGCTGAGACACGAGATCTCGCGGTTGCTTCGCTCGCTTGAATGAGCGCCTCGACGCCTCTTGAACCCGAGAGATGCTCAAATGCTGCCCGAAAATTCGTGAAGCCTGGCGTCAATCACAGACTCGAGGAAGAGTCTCTGAGAACCGTGGGCTAGGAGCTATTTTTCTTGGCCATCTCTCATTCTGCTCGTCCGGTGATGTTTCCCACGCGTTGCGTTGCCCAGACCTGAATTTTTGAAAGGAACGATTAGAGAGTAGCATCGGTCGCATGAATCACGAGGTATTCCGCCCTACTCTTATTCAGGACATTCGCCTCTTTGCTCGCGAGCTACTTCTCGCCATTGCGTTCTTACTGGGACGGTCTTCAACGATTTCGCCGTGATCGAGGACAGGTCGCTCTCCTCCGAAAAATCTTCCTCAGAGTTCTGGGAGCCCGTTGACTCGCCCGCTTCCTTTTCCCTGGATGATCAAAGCCGGCTCGACGGCCGAACGAATCGAGCATCGGCGATCCGTTGCTGTGCGAAGGGAATCGAGGAAGGGCATCAACCCAGCCCTGTTCCCTCCGCTTCCGTTGTCCACCTAGTGGAGAGCATTTGCTCTTCGCTCTTAATGAAAATGATAATATTGACACTGATCTTTGCGGCCGCGGCGGCGATCATCTCGATCTCAAATTACACCTCATCACGGGCCGACTCGGAAAGCGACCTCCTGCTGACTGCCAACAGAGTGCTGTGCGCTCTCTCCCTCTTCGTGTTCCGCTCGGTTAGCTCGTTCAATCGCCTCGCTCTCTCGAGTCGAGCGGTGGTCTGTGGATTGATCGTCATGAGCATCCTCGTAATCGTCCCTGCAATTCAGCTGGCGGTTGCGATGTTCGGAGCTTCCTGCCGCATCTTCCGGAAGGCTCTCAATTCGCCGGCGTGTTATTGCCCGATGAGGCCGCGTCACCATGACCGACAAGCATTGAAGCACTTAGGCGCAAGACGATGATCGATTTCCAGGACGAGTCGGTCAATCGAGACATCATCGTCGGTCTCTATTATACGTTTTACTCTACGTTACCCACTCGAGATACATATCCGCCGGTTTTGGCGAGCATTCACCTCAGCCGTGCTGATAACGATCGTGAAGATCTGCGATATCTCATCCAGAGCCGCTCAGTCATAGTCCGGGGATGCAATCGATTGTGGATTACAACCAGGAGTCCTTTGGTCTATTCTCTAACGCTCGTGTCGGCGTTGAGCTGACCCTGCGACCGGAATTGCGTCCACGGCTTTTCATACTCCGGTGACGCAGCGAGGAGTACCGCGGAGTCGACCTGAACTCAAAACATCGGAATGTAAACCGTCTGGTGCCGCTATCTGATTCGCTACCGTACTCTGCCTCAAGCTCCTCTTTCGATGCTGGCAGTTATCTGCTTCCGGCGTGAGCCGAGCGAACGCGCCAGCGACGGAGTCCTGGATCATAACAACAAGACGAGGCTGCGAGAATGCCGATCGGATGCACGGCAATGGCGCGCTTTGTCAAATGGTAGCGGCGTTTGTCGACTTGACGCGCTGTATCGCTTGTAGGCTCTCGCTCGATCGCTTGATTTTACGGCTGGAATAGATTGTACTGCTGCAGACGTGGGCATCCTTTGGTAAGGGCCTCTCCTCGCCCTTTCCGATTTTCCTACCTTCCCTCGCTCTCTATCTTTGCGAGTCGCGGCTCTGATTTCAGACTGACGCGAAGTTCTCCTCGCAAAGATCACTCAGTTGCTCCCGCCGTAGCCAGATTAGTCGGCGTTGGGTCAGTCCGACGGGGACGTCTCCCGCTTCACTCTCTCTCTTCACCTCGATGAAGTACTTGCATCGCGAACGCTCGAGAATTCTCGGCTATCTTGTCTTCTTGCCCCTCCGCTCGCCCGAATAGCTGGCGATACGTTCAGCGCGATTGCTCGTTTTTGTGGAAAGATGAACAGCTCGACCCAAAGCAGATGTGTACTCCCGTTGAGAAAGCAACGAGAGGCATCCTCCTCGCGAATAATTCAGCAGCGATTCAGCTCAGACGTCCCCTTGCACTTGATTGGCAGCAACACTGCTAGAACTCCTACTGAGAGGAGTGCTTTGAGTTACTCGGTCGATCACGGGATCATCTCGAGGCTTCATTTAGCCATTTAGAGTCTCGAGGCTTCCGCTCGGAACTCTTTGTGAAATGTTCATCAAACATTTGCATCCTTGGCAAGCGACTCGATGAGGACGATGGTGGAGAACTTGTTTAATTGATGGCAATGCACCGCGACAGTGTCTAGAGTCTAGACTCTCATGAGTAGGTCTCGATCGAGGAGTTGAGGTGCTCGTCCGCGATGGGTTCAGGATATTTTTTCGTCAACGAATAGGGAGCAACCCGACTAAGACCATGTAATTCATTGACTAACGTATTTCATCTCCATTTCCAGATGCCTGGAGTATAATTGGATTCTTGTGAGCTTCGGGTTCGGACTCCCGAGTCCGACGGCCGCGGAAGAAGCAAGATGTACGACTCTCCGCTGACGCTGCAGAGGAACTGCATAGATTTTATATCTATGAATTTGTCGGCTGTGTGTAGGACCGAACCTGCACCATCCGCTACCGGAGACCAGAGCCCTCCGAACGAGCAGCACAGATACGTGTTCAAGGATTCCGATGTCTTCTTTCACCAAGGCCTCTCTCAGAGCCTGCTCGAAACCATCTCCGAACAGGTGAGACAGTTTGTCAAGTCAGCCGCTGTTATTGACTAGGTCGGAGTGCTGAGTCGTCTCTCGGGTATCAAGAGTACCAGTTTCGAAGTCCTTTCTCTCGAAAGCATTCACTGGTGACGAATATGTACCAGAGATATTCCCTCCTCAAATCACACTCGAGTCTCTCCCGTGGAATCGACGCCAATATTATCTCGGCAATAGGAAAAATTGCTCGAAGTGAGACCCTGATGGGTAAATCGGCTGGGCTTGACTGATCAGCTGATGCGGTCTCGGCAACCGTTAACGCGTTCGATGCAACATCACAGTTCTCTCATACGAGTCATAAAACGTAGAACAGCATCCCCAACTCCTTTGCTTTCCTTCTGCTCGCTTTCTCACGAAAAATTGCTCATTGGCCGATAGCTCGTTGGCCTGAACCCTGACTGGCTGGATTCGGGGTTTTACTATCCACCGAGGAGGGTGGAACCGGGCAGTTGTAACAGCCAAGGGAGGTGGATCGCCCGATCAAATCGTATAAAAGCCCTCGATACCCCGAGACGCCTTAGAGGAGCCGACTCATTGGAGTAGCACTACGAGACGACTGCGAGCTCAACAGCGGGTTTTCCCTTACCTGACCAGAATCCGAGAGCCCATCGGAAGTGAAGCGCGAGGAGGGGCAGGGATGACTGTCGGACTCTGGCTGAGACGGCTGTTCCAGATCATGATACCGTGGACTTATTCCATGACGCAAATCCATATACGATTATTCAAGTCATTTTTTGTCACGGAGCAACAAATCTCGCCGGATTCGCCCCGGGAGTGCCGGAGCCCGGCACGAAACCACCTCGACTCGAGGGGAAGGTGTGAGCCACTCCCTCTGGAACTATTTCGAGATCAACGCGGGCCCATATTTGCTTCTCATCAAGCAAATATATGAGCGAAGTCGGGGGTCCCGTCTGCCGACTCCCGAATCCTTTTTAGGCTCAGATGCTGAATGACTCGATTTCCCCTCGAGGAATTCGAAATAAAATGAAATGGAGCTTGGAATCCCTGTTTCTCCTCCCGATTTGATTCCTCTCGTCGTCCATCCCCCGGGTCAGTGATCGACTCTAACCCGCGACTGAAGTTATTTTTTCTTCTGCCGGAAGACCCTCCGATTCCCCTGTCTGCAGTTCGTCGTCTTGCCTAACGGTCAATCCCTCATGAATGCTAGCTTTCCCGTATCGATTGGGTACGGACCTGGAAGTTCCCGCCGCTCATCATAGTATCGAAGCGGTTTCCTCGCTTTCCGGAGCAGCTTCATGTGATCCTTCCTTATGGCGAGATATTCGCTGCGATGGGAAGAGTGTAACAAAAAAAAATGAGCTGGATGGTGTATTTCAAAAATCTTCGCTCTTAGGCAAAGAGGAGAATGCAGAGTCATCTAGCGCGACACATCATTCGACATTTCTCATTTGATAACCAGCTTCGCCTGCTGAACTGACTTATCTCGAAATCGAATCAAAAATAGGGTCACCACTCCTCACTGTCGTGGTCCTCGCGTTTGCAGTAGATAGCTCGCCTCGTGTTTTGCTATTTTGTTGCAAGTCATACCTTCCTGTTTTGGACGGAACTCTAGGCTCGCTGGAAAATGCGAGTTCTTTGACTCCGCTGCGAGAGTGAGGAGTCGGCCAGGAACTCTTCCCGGTGCTGGAATCCGATCGACTGACTTCAGGTGGATAGTTCGATAACCGTATGATAGCTCAGTGAATGCTCGAATCTTTTCGCGGAGCTCGATTTGCCGATCACATACCCTAGCACCCGAGGGGCATCACTAGAGAAAAAGGATGAGAGCGTCGCGCCTGACCAAACGAGCCGAGCCAAACCAGGCGAGCGGTGACTATCTGCCCCACCTATGTCAGGAACTATTTTTGGCGGGAAGAAAGCGAATTCTTATGATGTGGCTGGCGCAAGCTCGCGAACATTGTCGCCAACGAGACCAATTGTGAAGCTGGATAGTTTCTCCTCCTACGACCAAGGCCGCTTCATCAACGAGGAGCCGGGGTTCGCGTGTACGCGGCGACCTTGTTCTTTGAATCGGGAGAATTCAAATCTTTGAGGTCTCGGAGCGTCTGAGTCTCCCTTCAGAGCCTGTCTGGGTATCCTAGCTAGCACGAGGAGTCTAAATTCTTTCTTTTTGCTTCTTCCTGCAGGGTCGGCTGACTGACGAAGTTCTCTCATTATTCGATACCCGGTCGACTCGTTTGGAAAGAGTGACCATCAAAAATGCCGCCCACGTGTCGACTCAGGGTTTACGAGTTCTTCGACCTCACAACATTCACGAGCTCGAGGCTGTCGGTCTCGTCAGGGTAAGTTGACGCTGCTGGGAAACTTTTTAAACGATTTTCATAATCCAATCGCGATACCGCAGATTGGAGCTGACGTTTCGGGCTAATGGACTGGGATGAAGGGGTTGGAGCCCAACGCTCTCAGATCGTCCCACTGCGGCGAGATATCCTCAAAATATCGTCTCTCCCTCCCGTGTACCTTATCGGCTCTCCTAAGTCATCTCCCTATCCCCACTTCCCTGAAATTCTCCTCCTCGCTTCTCGGTAACTTTGATGTTCAGAGTGTTCGATCGAGGGAATTGAACGAACCTACGTCCGAATGTTCTCGGTTTCAAGCTTGAGAGCTGGAAGAGGAGAGCAGCGCCGCCATTTCAGACTCGCTCTCTTTAAATAGATGCCCTCCGGTGACGGAGCTTCATTAAGCTTGTCTCGCCAGACAGCGGAGCGTTCACGGGTCGTCGCCACTCGGAGAAGGAGGAAGTTGGGAATGGAGATAAACTCACATGGGAACGAAACGACGACAGGTCGAATTGCGTGGATAGTTTCCGCGCGGCCATGAACCTTTAGCGTGCGGGAAACTCCACGTCTGTTGTTCTTCCCTCAATTCGCCCTCTCCAAGGCTGAACTTTGATCCTTAATTTCCCCCGTGAATGTGGAAAGATGCCTAGAATGGGAATTAATGACCACATTCTGTCACCCTTTGAAGGAAAGGGCCGGAGAAATACAACCTTGAACTCGGCATCGGCTCTCAACCTGAGTGTTCTAGCAGCGAACTCATGTCGGGCCTTGGTCTCCGCGGCTCGAATAGAGAGAGCCGTCTCGCAGCTATTTCCTTGGTATAGGTGCATGCCGCAGACCACATATCTGATTGTTGTTTCTTTTGCTCTCGCTCTAGGTCACCGTAAATGATCTCATCAGTTGTTTAGGAGAATGGACTCTGTCGAATCTCCGATCTCTGAACGTTTCGGAGGCCGCCTTCACTCCACCTGGCGTTTCATCGTTCGGCAACAGGCTAGCATCGCTCCCTGTGGTGATTTCGCTGTCGAAGCTCCGTAACCTCCGAGTCCTGAACGTCTCTTTCACCGAATTCGATACCCACTCTCTCGAAATTGTCGCGGGAGACCTACCCCATCTGAGTGTGCTCGATATTTCCCAGACGAAAGTAACCGATATTTCAGCCTTGAAGTAAGTTCATCCTCTGGTTGAAAATAGTTCTCCTAGAATTCACTATCACACTGCGTGAGTCCAGACCGCGTGGGAACGTTCAGCGAAAATTCCGGAAAACGAATTCAGAATACCAACCATGAGAGCGATGCGGAAAAAATATGTGGTGGTCGCCTGTCAGAATAATAATAATGGTTCGAGTCAGTTAGGCGAAAATAGTTTCCTCAAAACAGAGTACACTCCTGTGCCATATCCTTCACGCTAATGACGTCAATTCTTCGTCCTCGCCATTATCGGTTTGATCACTTGGAAACATTCGAACAGCATAAGCAGCGACGGCACCGCCAGTCTGTCGATTCGTCGAGAGAGATCCGTAGGTAGATTCGAGACACTATGAAGCGCCGGAGTGATGTTTCCATTGATCAGTGGAACTCCTCGTGTTCCGAGCGAGGAAGAGCGTAACAGTGATGGGAGGCCGAATTCGATCAGCCTCCGAAATTTTCTTCGCCGCTGAATGCGCTGAGTGGGACAGTAGGAAGACACTGATTCAAAAGGATTCCGATGCGAAAACTTTCTGGCGGTCCGGGAGCCGGGACTACGAGTTCCGAACAATTGCCTAGAAATGCGTCTTTCTCACGGGCGGTCAGGAGTCATACCTCCTATCACCAAATGTTCTCTCTTCATACGTTTTGCACAATCTCTGCGAATAATGCATAGGGGCTGGAGGCGTTCGATTCTCGATCTCGAACAAGTTGTTCATCGAGAAGGCCCCTTGGGCTACGGAAGATTTCCGCGGTTCAGGTCCTCGTTCTCGAGGTCATAGTGCACGGAACTCGGAATGAGACAAGGACAGTCCCATGGACGGGGAATCATGATTTAACACAGAAAACTGCCGCTAGAGAAAACACCGCGATTTCGGATCAGCTCGACGATGCCCCGCGTGGAGAAAGACCTCCCGTATGGGAGAAACATGGGAGAGTTCTGTATTGATAGCCTGGGAGTGGAGAACGCAGCGTCGCGGCGTATCCGATCGCCAAAGACAATTAAATAAAGCCCTTCCCTCCACAGGAATTGCGCGGGCCGTATGATCTCGCTGAACCTGTACAATCTCCGCCAATTGGACATGGCCACCGCAATAAACGTCTTGTCCTGCATGGCGAATCTCAAAAACCTGGATATCTCCTGCGACCGAGACAGTGGACAATACACCCAGGAAGGCTCCGGTCCTCAGCACTCAATCAGACTCCTGTTGGAAGAATACGAGAGCTTGCCTAATCTCCGGTCGTTCGATATATCGGGCCGGGAGGGCATCGACATTTCCGATTTGAGGTAAAATAAAGTACCGAGATGTCACTCCATGGTCTCGTCGGGATCACAGAGGCTCCGCCCGCTTGAGATTCGACGTGCTGCGTTATTTGAACGTACTCCTCGTCCATTGCAGAGCCTTCATCCATACGCACCCGTCGCTGCAATTTTTGGGCCTCGCCGAAACCGAAGTGTGCTATGAGAGCATGTTCACGAACAGTCCTACCCTCTCGCTGACCGTTTCTGGTTGCGGAACGGAGAAACAAGTTCTCGAGTCGCTCAAGCGATATCCCGAACGACGTTTCTTCGTGCAGAAATCGCTGTATCATCTCTATTCGTACACGCAGAACATGAACGAACCGCGGGTCGATATCATAGAGCTCATCCTGCCAGGCATGCAGAAACACTGTAGGACTCTCGGAATCCAAATGGCTGCGACGGCGTGTCTCTACAATCTCTCGAGAGGACAGCTGGGTCAGAAAATCCATCCGATCTGGCTGAAGAAAATCGTCGAGCTCACCTTAACTGCCATGCAAAACTATCCCAAGCACCAACAACTGCAGAAGAATACTCTTCTGACGCTGTGCTCGGACAGGATTCTGCAGGATGTCGTGAGTAATCGTGCGAGGATGCCGAAGATATCCATATGATACATATATGGAGCCGGAGCCTGAAATTACTCTGTGTAGATTCCGTACTTACGAGTGGCACATTTTCCAGTCATTCAATCGTTACCACTGTGCCAAACTGGTTTTGGACTCGTTGGTATTTTTCGACGACCCTGCCATGAACAGAATGTCCGTAGCCATCTGTTCAATACTTGCCGCGAAAATTTCGACTTGCGAAACGTCTTCACTTGGCGCCGAGCCTATGTACATGAAGCGGTTGCTGCGAATCGTCAAAGCTAAGGTACGTACAAAGACCGGAGATATCGAGAGAAACCAGCGGAAAATTTTCGCGAGTTCCCCAATCCCTCGCCTAGTTGCCGTTCTCGAGGTCTCCTTCCCATAAGACATAAGACTGAGGATCCGGCTGGCCTTTTCAGATCACCGAAGGGAACGTAGACATCATGATGAAATTCACCCTCTCTGCGCTGTGGAATTTAACCGATGAATCCCCGAAAACCTGTTCCGTGTTCTTATCTCTCGGTGGAATGGAGCTCTTCATGAAAGTCCTCGCAATATTCGAAGGTACGCTCAGCGTGACACACTAGAAGCATCAATTATCTCGTGGATTAATGCTCCCCTTCATGGTGCAGCAGGTCGAGAGCAGTTTACTTTCCCCAAGTGAAAACATTCATTCTAATTTAGAAACATTTTCTGAAGGAGACGGATCTGTTGAGACAAAAGTGCTCGGCCTCTTGAACAACATCGCCGAGGTCGCTCAGTTGAGGGTCGAGCTCATGAAGGACGACTTTTTGTTCGTGCTACGGAAGCTTCTCCATTCGCAACATATAGACGTTTCGTATTTCGCGGCCGGGATCGTAGCCCATCTGGCTTCCGATGGACCGGAGGCCTGGAGGTTCAACATGTGTACATACGAAGACATGGTCAATGAACTTGTAAGCGAGAGATAGTTCTTCTAAAGCCGAGGGACCAGATCCCCGGATGTTCCATCGAAATATATCGCGAGCCTGGGAAACTCAGGTTTCACTGAAATTCGCGGGAATCGGAGTGTTGAGACAACGATCGTGTTCCAGGGTGAAGCCGTGAACAGCTGGAAGAGTCCTGAAACCGAGATGGTCGCATATCGCTCTTTCAATCCGTTCTTCCCCCTTCTCGAAGCCCGAATTTCGCCGCAGGTTCAGCTCTGGGCTGTCTGGGCTATCCATCACGTCTGCTCGAAAAATCGTAAGTTCACGACCCCGGAGAACGATCCTGCTTGTATGCTTCACCGAGCGGAGAACATTACGCGTCCCGACTCGTCAGGATTTTATCCTCTTGAATTTGGAGAGTGAGACTGTCGCCCGCAATCGCCAATGGAAGCGGCTTTCCCCTAAAACTTTCATCCCGTTACAGCCAAACGGTACTGCGCCATGTTGATCGACGAGAAAGGAATCGGTCTCTTGGAACGTCTATTATTGAACTCTGGGGACGGTACCGTCGAAGGTATCTGCACTCAAATTCTGGCCATAGTCGAACAGGACTCCGCGCCCAGTTGCCATGACAAGCAAATCCCTCATCAGCAGCAGGTCATCGTGTGAAGATGCGGCAGCAGCATCAGCGAGAGCGCGGCGACGGAACCATCGGCCAGGTGCCGCATCGGAATGTCGTCGCGAATCCTGTTGCTCGACTCCGTATGACGCAGGGATCGCTGGCTAGGAACTACGACTATTGTACTATTACTCAGAACGCGGGAACGATTTACTATCATGATGACTATGAGTTCTATCGGAATGACAAACGACCGTAGTGATAGACTTGTGATATCTCTGAATAGTTGAACTGTTGGCGGAAGCACGACGAAAAAAGAAAAAACAAACAAGAAAATATCGACTCAGCTGCTATCGCCATCGATCGGAGTTTGTTGGGATGGTGAATGCCTACCGTGCTGAAAACCGGGTGTCGGACTCGAGTTTATTGCCTCTGATCCGGTGGTAATTGTTGTTGCTTATTTGATCATGAGCGTGAACATGCTGAGAACTTGAGGAATGAACGACATGAACTTGAGGAATGGAAATGTTGAATATTCCCGCGAGACCAAGATCCTCCAGTCGCCGGCGCGGGAGCGAAAAATCGTTAAATGGTGTCGTCTAGTCGATTGTCGGGAGCCGACCCGCTAGGAGCGGGCTTATCGTGTTGAGCAATTAATTTGTTGATTTGAGAATTTTCGAGCTGCATTCTCCAATTCTTACTCGAATAGATGAGCGAGGGGGCGAGTCCAGCGACAGGCACGTTGAACCCTCCTCGACTCTTCCGCAGCAACCTGAACGGAACGCCTGTAAGATCATTTATCGCTAACGATGGTGATCATGACGCGATCACAACATCCGAAGCACTACTTACTGTAATACGAATATCGTCGAGGGACTTCCTTACAATCAAAGAGAAATGCTTCGGATGCGATCAGGCATCCAGCAGAACACACATACCTACCCGATTGTTGATATTTAGGACAATTGAAACGGGAAGGAGATCGTTTCGAGGAGGAATCACGATCATGAGCAGGGAAATTCGGCGGTGACAGACCCAAATTGAACTCGGAGACAGAGGTTCAGGATCAGACAGGGTTCTCCTCGACGACCTCCTCCCTGGAAACCTCATATTTCTCCTTCATTTACCACTCGTGACCGTTGAAGGAACCTGTAGTTAGATTGATTAGCTATCTATACATTATACTGTAGTTTACCCCTTGAAGGGGGAGCGTCGACGGTAGCCCGATCTTCGCTCTCGAATCGTTGAGTTGTTACCTCTACCCCTGTTTCACTTTAGGTTGGTACCGCCGCCGAGAGCTGTTGTTTCATCAATCTTTGGACATTTGACATGATTGATGACTCGGATATTTCAATCGGAATTCAGCAAAGAAAAGAGAAACTTAGGAACGAAGGCAATTCCCTATTCGACCCCAATCTGGACCGCGTGCTAACCAAGACCAATCTCGGCCGGATGTCACCCCCACAAGTTGACGATCGGAAGCTTGCGACTTTCCTTCGAATTTATTGTTTTTTTCTCCTCAATCGACACCTTTTTCTCTGGACATTTGTTCAACGATAGTCCGTGAAGGCACACTCGATGTGTACCCCGCATCCTGTTAGGTGCATCCTATAGTTGTACATAGGCTCTTAAAGTTGAGAAGTACGCGAGAGTATGGTAAGAATTAATAGAACACCTCGTCGCCTGTTCTCCCATGAACTCGATGATGGTAACCTGATAGGAATGGTCGGTGAGAATGAGTCTGCGAAGCTGAACGACCTGACGAGGAGCGTAGACCGGAAATTCTCGCGCAAATCACGGTTGAATGTAGCGGCGCTTCGGTGACAGTATACATGATTCCGCCGATTCGATTTCCGACCGGTCAGTTTGGCCTGCGGGCAGCCGGTCGGTCCCTCGCTTATTCGGACAATGAGTCAGTAAGACAGTCAGTCAGTCGGTCGGTCGGTTAAATGGAAATCCGTCGTCGACGGCAAATTGCGCCGTCGATTCGTTCTAGGAAGCACGCTGAGTATATGATGATGATGATGTGGCGGCACTGTTCTCAGAGGAGCAGTGAATTGTAAATTTGAACATAAAATAAACTTAACTGTATCTACCAAAGTTTCATCATCATTCAAGTATCCTGCATCATTTACTGGATTTCATCGTCCTTCAATCAGTGTAAATCGGTATCTTGTCACCGATGCGGTTCATGCAATCTGGATCAAATAGCGCGAGGGCAGCGTAGCATTGCCGAGGGGCATTTCTTTGGATCACCTGATTGAAATGAATGAAGTGAATTCATGAGCGTCCCGACCGCCGATGCTGGCGATGTCGATGGATGAGGCTTCCCAATCTCCGCAATAAATAGTGAAACATTAAACCTTGAGGAACCCGAGCATTCTAAGCGAATTCAATTCCGGAATTCTAAATCGTTCGGAGAGCATTGGAGTTAATTCCATCCGTTCTTACGATACAACACTAATGATCGAATAGTCTCTGATGCATGTAAAGAAGTGATTTTCTCCCGAACTCGGTCGACCGTAAGCTGCTGCCGGTCAGTTCGTTCGAGAACCGCTATTCTAGAATCACCGTGAGTCCCAAGCGCTCATTCCTAGCGAATGTGTCTGGTCCTTCTAGTAGATTATCACTGGGAGTTCTCAGTCGAACAGAACAGTTCGCTGCGCCGGTCGGTAACGACGAAATCTTATTACTCCGACGCAACGCCTCCGCATGCTTCCGCTTCACAACAGCGATCGCTCTTCGCGAAACGATGGGCGTCCACCAGATCGGGACCAATCGATCATGTATGCCGATTCCGCACAACTCCCTGAGAGATATATGTATTCTCCGAGCAATCTTCAGACGGTCTGAACTCTATCGCGGAGTGACAGCCTGCACCGACAAGTTTCAACGCGAGGGGTGAGTAGCGCTCGGAATCTCCGGACCGAGGTCGAATAGAAGACAATCACAGCAATCGATTCACTCATGAGCACGAATGTGCCCAGTTCTGCTTTATTGAAAGGGGAGACACCATTAGGATTTTTTTTACAAATAAACAGAACGGCTCAATCGTCAGACGGCAGCCTTTTTGCTCGCGATCATCTCACGGAGATTGTTTTCGCTATCTTTAAGACTCTTCTCTAAATATTTCTGATTCCCCTCCAAAGTTTCGATTTTCTCCCGCGCCAGCTTGCTCCGCTCATCCAGCCTGGTCAAGGAATCTTTCTTATTGCTCAGCATGAACCTGGAAGAACGGAATTCGTGATCTTAGGGTTGTGTTGGGCCAAGGCGGTTCGAGGGCAGGCCTATCGAGTCCGGATTGAAAGCTTGAAGTTGATCAGAATATAGTGCCAGGAAGTGACTTACATTCTTCCGACCGATTCGAACATGCGGCTCTCGTCGGGGTAGGAGGAAATCACATTTTTGATCAAAGCGTTCTTTTGTACGAGGACTTTGTGTTGATTCACCTGCATCTCAGCAATGTTCATCTTCCGCCGAGACTCGATCATCTTCTGCTTCAGCTCCTTGACAGCCTGTGGAGTATCGCTTGATTCAAATCACATGATTTCTCGGATTTGGAACGGAAGAATATCTTCCGAAGACTGAGAAACTGGCAAGCCTAAGCTGCCCATCGGGGCTCGACTTGGATACCAGGGCAAATGTTCAACCCGGACTCGAAAGCTTCGGAAACGGGTGCAATTCACTGGTTTCAGCTTGCGGTTCGAGCGATCTGTCCATGTGACTCGGAGCGACGCACATCTATCATCGAACGCAGGTCTGAGAAGCACTCCCTGGCAGGGACAATGATCCTGATCATTGTTGATATCACCCTTGTGTAGCGAGAATACTTCTAGAGCTGCTTGGGAAAACTTAGTGGACAATTTTCCCAAAAAGGGATTCATGGAGACGTCCGATCACGGCAGGTCTGCGACAGCAGGAACTCAATTTTCCATGCAATGCGGCGTGCCGCAGCGAAAGTCACTGAAATTCCTGCTCCGATCGATGATGAACGCCCCTGGGAATCATCTCACACATACGGGGAATCGCTTGCAATTCAATTAAATGCGAATTTCCTTACTTTTTTGAGCTCCATATCGGGTTGTGTCGGGGAAGCCATGGTGTTTCTCCGTCAGTTAGCGATGCATCGCCTAACCGTCGGATAGTAGCCCGGAGTCGCGCTGCTCCATCGACTCTTCGAAGAGTCACTGTTGCACGGCCAAGGGAAGAAAATGGAGTTGGGATCTTGTGATTTCCCCTAAGGTGAGCTATGAAAACACCAGGAACAGCTCTTGGAAGTCATTGTTGAAGATCTTCACGGAATACAGAGAGTCTTCAGCCATATTTGAGCAAGGTGAAACTTTTTGGAAAACTTTGGTCACGACTGTGGATCACTGCGGGAATTATTGCCGAGTGTTCGAAACAGTGCACAGTGGGACTCCCCGTGTCCGGACATCGGAAACTCATGGATTTCGAGGAATCATCGACGTCGCACCGAGGGAATAGAACCGTCTGAGGTTTCTCTAGGTTCTTGCCGAAAGCGAAGATGAGAGTGGAGGCGGCAGTCGACCGCTGCGCTGCCGGAAAAGTATCGAAATCGCGGTGTCTCTCGTGTTTATAATTCGAAATTCTGATGATGACTGCTGGAATTCTCTGTGCTTCCCGAATTCATCGCCGGAGGACTATTAAGCCCTATCCGGGGAAGGCCTCCCAAGTTCAATATGAGCAGTGTTTGTTTAGCCAGGGATCGGTGCAGCGAAAGCAGCGACGGCGATATAACGTCAGAGGCTCCGAGAGCTCAGAGTCGCGCAGTAAAGATAAGCCGGTCAAACAAACCTCTCGAGTCCGAGACCCATAAGCCTCCGTTTATGGATGGGACGGCGAGCTGAATATTCAGATCAATTTTGTTTTCAGGCCACAGAAATGGCGTATCTGCAGCGCGAGAATTCGCCCGCCCTGGCCGATGCCAGTCAGGTGCTGGCCGCGGCCCTCAAAGAAATGGACAGCATTATCGCTTCCGCAGAAGTCGATAATAACCAGCCCGAGCATGGCGGAGGCAGCAGCAGCAGCACAAATAGCGGTCGTGTCGGCGGTAACGATCACAGGTCGAGTTACGGCAGTGCGGTCTACCGATCGCTGGAACGTCCCTCGAAAAGTCTTTCTCCGTATTCCCCGTCTACGGCCGAGCCGGCGAAACCGGTCGTTCTGGAATCTCCACTGTACAAATCCGAGACCGACGACCTCTCGGAACAGATTTCGTTACGAAACGAAAACATCGATCTTAAAAAAGAACTTTTCGAGCTGCAGCAGACCGTCGCCATGCAGCGAGCCGAAATCGAGAGTCTCAGCCAGGAGCTGCATCGGCGCTCAGCTCAACTCGAAGCCGCAGAGGAACAGCTGATCATCGAGGTGCGGATGAGGAAGCGAATCGAGAGCGACAAACTGCAATTGATGAGCGACGTACCCGCCATGCAGTTGAAGCTGCTCCGTTCGGAGAAAGAACGCGCCGAGTTGACGGCGCGCCTCAAGAGTCTCCAATCTGGTTTCCAGAGAACGTTGAGCAACCTGACGGGAGGCGATTTGTCCGGTCCGAGGAGCTGCACACCCACTCGAACCACCAACGCAGACAAACCACCGCTTCCCCGCCCCGTCGTTGTGAGTCCCGTGTATTCGAACACGATCGCCGCTAGTCCGTCCGCTCAGCGCAAAGCGGACGACCGCTTCCAGCGGTTTCCGCAGTCGCTCTACAGCACGTTGCCGCGGAACTACAAACCACCGACGTTCGCCTCCTCCGGCGGTGGTCCGAGCGGCGGTGATGGCGTCAGCGTCAACAAACAGAGTCTGCACCAACTCAACGGTCAACTGAAGACCCTCGAAGGCCGAAGTACGTCGGCTCCCGAGCTGGCCAATCCAGACCGCGTGGTCAAGCCTGTCAACGGAGCACCCACTCAGCCCATAATAAACCACACGAGCGGTCCCAAGAAGTTCATGAAGCTCCTCGGAAAACTTTCCAGGAGCAACTCCGCCTCGAATTCCTCGATCGGAAGCTTCAAACGGAACTCTTCGATGCGAGCGACCGCCATGCCTCGGCTCTGCGGATGGAAATCCAACGAGCACCTGAAACGACCTCTGAACGAATGGGACAAGAAATGCATCATAAGCTTCTTCCAGCAGCTGGATCTGTACGATCTATACGACGGGCATCTGCTCACCGTGCACACGGGAGAGGCGTTGATCCACTTGCTGAAGAGCGATGCTTTCCAAGCCACGGTGAAACATCCCCTGCACAAGCGGAAACTCCTGCTGGCCCTCGACGTGTTCATCAAGAACGATTCTCTTCTGAAGAGCGCAATTTGCCTCGACACCAAGTGGGCATTGTCCTGGCTGGATGATCTCGGTCTACCGCAGTACACGGATGCTTTTCAGGAAGCTCGAGTGGACGGTCTGATCTTGCACAACATGACGCTCGACGACGCCGGCATTCTGAAGATCAACTCTCAGCTCTCGCTGCTCAGCTTGAAGTGGGGCATTTACGTGCTGCGGACAACGAACTTCGATCCGGGATGCTTGAAGCGGCGCTCCACGGGTAAAACCAAGGATAGCGTCGAAGAAGTCTCCCTCTGGACCAACCACCGGCTCATGCAATGGTTGAGAGATATAGATCTCTCCGAGTACGCACCGAACTTGCGAGGCTCCGGGATCCACGGTGCTCTGCTTGTCTACGAAGACAGTCTGGGTGAAAACCTCCTCGCCGAGCTGTTGAACATCGGGACTTCGAAGACTCTGTTGAGGAAACATCTGACGCAACAGCTGAAATCTCTGCTGGGTGATGCAATTATCCAAAGGAAACGGAGACACGAGGCCACTTCGGTGGTGCCGTTGTCTCCCTCGACGAAGATAAAGTTCCCCAAGGGAACGCTTGGTCGTCGAAGTAAAAAGAAGTGCGATCAAACTCTAGTGTGTCCGCTCGACGTTTCGGGATTCCTTCCCTCGGGCTGCGACCTGATGTCGACTTCGATCACGACGATGACCTCCTCCACGCATAGCAGTCTATCGTCGAATTCGACTCTTTGAGTTACGAACAAAGAAGATCAAAACTCATAGATAGACGGATAGACGTGTATCCTGTATCCGGAATATTGTGTAGCGTTATATACACCTCTTGTCATCATTAGAATAATTCGAACTACCACTTGTGCCTGTGTCGAATCATTGTACACATGAAGTTCCTGCTTTCATTATTTAGACTCATTAATATGATGTACCAAATCAACTTTCCCAACGCCGCGGCTCCTGCATCTGAGCTTTCCTAGATAGAACACTGACGGCTGCCGCTTCTTTCCCGGGCGAAGATTCCCGCGTACGGAATCTCCGAAATCATTTATTGTTCTTAGAAGAAGCACTCAAGGTCACGTCCATGGTTTTCCGATATGGGTCCCTGGACTCTTATTCCTCTCTAAATTCACCAGGGAAGATTGGTGTACGAGAAGAAACACGAGGTGAGCAACCATTGCAGGGAGAACAACGCATTACCCAAAACGAACACACAGAGACGCATTTGCATCTGGAGATTTTTAAAGTTATAACGAGTAATCGAGTTCTATAGGCGAGAGATCGAAAGAGAAAATGACTTGCCGCTAATCGAATGATTGAGATCGATGAAATGCTCATGTTGATGGGAGAAATATTATAATAAAAACGATATATAATTTAAAGCACGACTCAAGCTGAGACCGATACAAGTCCGATATTTAGCGAAGTGCGCATGGATCTACACGACGGTTAGAGGAACTCTTCTCACAGGACTTGACGACGAGGAGAAGTAGGCGAGACCCTCCCTCCTCGCGAGCTGTACCGTGCTACGAGGCCATGTAGATGCTAATGGGGGTCCCCTCAGCAAGCCTCCGGAAGGGTGACTAGGAGGGGAGGGGGTCAAGGGCGCCCCGGATGCCACTTCTCCGGCCAGTCCCAGGTTCGTCGAGATTTCGCTGAGAGGCTGCATTCTCGGTGGTGGAAAACTGAAAAACGTAAAAATCCAAAAAAATTCCGCGTGTAAATCGGAATCAGGGTACGCAGTGCTTGAGGGGAAGTGCGATTCTGGAGATCCGCCTCGGGCGCAATCTCACCCCCTTACGCCGCTACAAGCCTCCCGAAACTTCGTGAATGTAGAACGCTTTTCGAATCCGCTAGGGCAGACGCAATCGGAAGGAAACGAACGGAAAGTCAATCTAACGCTAGACTCGAAGATTCGACCTCGATGATAGGGGTCGACACCCGGCCGGAGGGTCTTGGGCCCGAGCTCGCGATGCTTTCAGGAGAAATCCCCTTTCCACTGTCTCGGCTCTCAAGACACTCCAGCCTTGACCTTTGTTGATTCCGCGACGCAGAGGCGTATCCACATTCGCGGCCTCCGTTAGTGTGCGAAGACTCCCTCACAAAAAATTCAAACTGCGGGCTCGATTTGGAGTGATCCGCTCGACGAACTATACCCGAAATGCTGGGGAATCTCGAACTCGATTGTCCGGCGCCCTGCGATTCCGATGGAGTCGAATTCCAGGCAGGCCAACCAGAAAACCTGAAGACCCTGATCCTCTTGAATTCTAGACTCTGGAGTAGTGCTGGGGCACCGGACGGAATCCCCGGGAATCGCACCGGCTCATGAACTCCTGAGTGTACGGGGAAGAATGACTCTGCAGATATTATGCTCAAAGGACCCGGGGTCTGATTCGAGGAAATAATCAATCCTCGGAGCGAGTGGGAAATACATATGTATGTATAATTATGGGAGGGCGCCCACGGTCGTTCGATGTAGGAATGCCGAATCTTTTACCGTTCACGGACCTACACTGGACATAAGGACACAACGCTTGTTTTTATTGATTCACACCATTGAATGTAAATATAGGGTTTACGATGATGGCTGGTCTGCTCATGACGACTCCGAGCGCTCTTCGCGCACAGTGTTGTGCCGGGGATGCGTGGTGGTGTGTTTTGCTCCACGAACGTAGGGAGAAGAGAGTTGGGTCTCACAACCCATGGTTTGAGGGAAAAGGGACCGCCGCACAATCAGAAGGAAACATGCAGTGGTGCGACGACCAGGCCATAGATAGATGAATGGATGCATGGACTGAGACGTGAAGAATCACCCACGGACTGATTCTCCTTTGACGAGCCGCCCGCCCCGGACCGAAAAAGCGAATATCTCTTCCCGAGAGGGTGAATAAATATTTGGAAGGAAGATCTGTGGTGCTTCGTCGAACAAGAAAGGCATCGATAAAGACACAGAGGGTCGGCTCTACTACGTGGCTGCCTCTTCAATACACAAACAGTGCCCTGAGGCAGTTTTGTGGCTTTTCCAGAGCTGCGCATCTAAGCTCCTGTTGGATTCGAGCTTCTGGTTCGGGCCGAATCGCTTCTTGGCAGAAACACACACTGGCACAACACGTAGGAACCTCCAAACGCAACTGCTTCTCGAGGAACGCGGCATCCAAACCATGGAAACAAACTCGGGATTGCGCCGATAGCTCATGCGACTGCAGAGTCTACAATCATGCGATTAGAGTTCGCTCCGGAGGACTTTGACGGGGATCTCCAGTTCGTCCTTCCTCTTCCGACGGACGTCGAATGGTGGTGCCGTCAGCACCACTTTTCCACCTTCTAGCTTCGCCTCTAGACGTTCGATATTCGCCTCCTCGGGCACGGGGAACTGACGGTGGATCTCTCTGGAAAAATAAAACAAAGATGCGGTCATCAATGGGGACCCTCTGGAGTCGCAGGTAATCAGCCAGCCTTCCTCCACCGCTAGAATATGAATTTTTTGTGTGAATCGAGACGTAGCTTCAGACCCGAGGTGACTTCTGCCGAGACACGTCGGAGCGTGACAAAACATCGTTCAAGCTCCCAGTTCTCCATGGCCAGAAAATCACGATCGATCACTGTTTCGATCGCTTCGACGGAAACGTTTCGTTTCCGCGCAGGCTATTGCTCCCCGCTCCTCAGACGCAACTCATTGATTTTTCTGCGTCGGATATTGGGTTGACGAATTTCGATTGGGGAATGCTCTGATCTTATTCGAGGTGTTCAGATTCGCCGACGAGCGTGGCCCGTCATGTATGGCGGAGCTTCCCAATCACGTCACCACCGGGTCCGAGCTCACCGAGGGGTGACTCCGGCGCTGTTAAGTTCGATTGCGAAAATTATGGTCAACGCGGGGGTTAGCCCCGGAGCACAGACCCTTCGAATCTCTTTGTGGGAAGGAGCTTTCCATGAGTGTCTATAGAAGACGCTCCCTATATCAGTCGATCGAGCGCTCGAAGCGAGCTCCCCTTGAACACTGAATTCATCACTTACTCTCTGTCGCCAGCGGGAATTTCTCCTACAATCGAAATCGACCCATTGCCGCCAATTAAGAGCTGCCGATATGCTCGGGGCTTCGTGAGACTGCGTCTATTGCAGGCGAGCGTAGTTAGTATCATTAATATCGAACTCCAATAACTCGTCAATGAAGCCGACGTCGCGACTCAATGATGAGTATTAAGTCAATCACCAGCATGCCGACTCATGACTCGTCGGACATCAGTGGATGGCGCACATTATGTAATTATTATCGATGAATTGAGTCTCACGGAAGCTAGTAGACCTTGGGGAGCTATTAGGGGACAGAGCTCGTTGTAGCCCGCCGCTCGCAAGGGGTCGAGGAGACGATACTTTTTTGATAGGTTTTATCCTTTCAAGTGTTAGGATGGAGACCTGCCGATCTCTCCGAATACTGATGTTGTTCGTGAAATAAGAGATGATTCTTCTTCGCATCGAGGGATTTCCCGAGAGGGTCGAACACATGGCTGAGTTGCGAATGCGGCGCGCCGATGCCAGTTGACCGTTTCGCGCGCTCTTGGTTGGTGAGACAAAACGTATACGGACGCCCGTTTATCGAACGACTGAACGTCAACTCAACAGAATGCCACGGGATCAGCCGTCGTAAAAGCAGTGAATGGTATAGTAAGCAGCATTAGGAAGATCTAAGGAACGATTTCGTTTCGAACAATGACGAGTCACGGGTAATCTGAAGAAGACGTCGGATTCTTTTCTCGCTGATTTATGGCGCTCCAATCCGTCCGCTACTCGTCAATCTCCGCAACTATTCGTTCGTGTCTGTGAGTACGTCTCGCGTACGTATTAAATTCTTCCCCGAGTTCTCGACAGCGATGCAAGTCTGTGGCCGGATGCCGCGGTCGGCGCCGCGTGAACGTGACCTAGGTCTAGAACTGCCTAGGCTTTGAGTGACGCACTCCGCACCGAATGACCTTGTGCTGCTGTTAGTTAGCCAGTCAGTCACTCAAGCATGCATGCAGCGACAGGCCGCGCGACTACATGATTGACGAACGCGTTTTGCAGAAAAGAACTTCTGAGAGCTTTTCTGTTCGGCCCCTACCGTAGGCACGACTGACACAACAGGTGCAGAAAACATAATTATGGATCTATTCGAGCGGCATCATGAATACAGAAGTCTCAGGTGGATGCGTGGAGCGAAGACAACAATCACAACGATCTCATCAGCTGTGAGAACCCTCAAGTGTGCTCCGGAGGAACTGACCTGAACGAATAGTCTCTTCCATCGTTGCTCCGTTTCTCGTGCTTGGCGTGGAAAGATACGTCGCGTCCATGCACTTTGACTTCGACTTCTTCCGGGGTGATTTCCTCTCCGGTCTCGAGCTCCAGTCTCATGAGACCGCTTTTCGTATCTCTCTCGAAGCGTGGAGGTTGCGGAGCTCCGATGTGGTATCCGGGTCGGTCCGGGAACATCGTGTCGAACATTCTCTGACGTCGCTGCGGACTTAGGAAACCGCGAACCTACGGTGGAGGAAATCGAACAAATTAGGGATGTCACGCTCGTCGAGTACCACGGGAGAAACAACAAGCGGTTTAATTCGAGCCGGAAATGCCGAAATCCACCGAGCGGAATCAATCCCATATAGTCTGGTCTCGACCCGAACGAGGAGAAAAAGAATATCCCGAGAAAAAACTGCGATACACGTTCGGCTTCGAAGTTCAATTATTCGCAGGTACTTCGGGGCAGACAGAAGATGCGAGCCGCGCCGCGGGATTCCGAGCCAGTCGATGTGATTTGCGGAAAAATATAATACCGCGATCGTTCGAGTCTCGTCAAAAACTTTTCATGAACAGCGATCTGCGACCGATGGGCTTGTCTGTCTAGATCACAAACTATTTATGAAGGCGATCGTCCAAATCATCTTTCCTCGCAAGCTTCGTCTCGATGCGTTACGGCCTTGATCTTTTCAGAAATGTTCTATGCTGATTCGGTGTGTCATGGAATTATTCGAAGCCATCTCTCTCGCTCAGATCGAAAGGCACAGCTGCTTCCGAGCGAACGATCTCGAAATGTGAGTTTCGACCCATCGCAACTGGGAGCTGAACCACGCTTTTTGAGTCGAGCTCCGCAAAAAAATTCTGGGAGGGCCAGCTGGGATATTCCAAAATGCAGGGAGCTGTGCAGAATGTACCAGAAGTTTCTGCTACTCACGTCGCCGAAGGTGGGTCCGAAGATCTTCTCGCGCTCGCGCACCAGGTCCTCGTGCATTTCCTCCATCTTCCGATCGAACCAGTCCCAGAGGTGGCCCCGGTCTCCAGGCGGCGGGACCGGGGATCCCGAGCAGGAGCCCTCACGATGGCCACAGTGAACGCAGGCACGATCCGACATTTCCTTTCGCGACGGTGTTCCACTGCGAGAATCCCAGGATCTTGATAGATTCCGGTGGATCTCTTCGTGGCGTTCGCGAAGACTCCGCACACTTTCCAGCGCAAGAAATTATGTCGCAGCCTATCCCAAAATCCCGAGTGCCGGAAGACGCACGGGCGGCTGGAGGGACGAACGATTGAACTTGCCCAATGTACCGGCGAACGGGTGGACGGGCAGGAAGCCGACGGCGATGTTATGCTAGGTGCTTGTGACGGCGGAACGTCCAAACGACAGAGAGATGTTCGCCAGGCGAGGGCTCAAGGTCGTTCGGGCCTTCGCTCTTAACTCTCAATTCGCTCAAATATGCCACGGAAGGCTAATTCAAGGTTGGATTTTCCCCGAGGAAAGGATCTCCGAGACTGAATTCCACCCTGTCAGCTTCTCCCTTGGGTATTTTCATTCTTCCACGAATTCTTAGTCGAGACCGCCGCACACAGGGCGCCGAGCCGCATCCCGAGAAGAAGTTGACGGAAAATTCAGCCAATGCCGAAGTACCGCTTCCGCCGCAGGATTCTCGTTGAGACTCTGATCGAGGATCTTGAACCCTCGATCATCACCAGATGTTCGCGTTTCGTACCCTCCTGGGTCCTGAACGACATTCGGACATATGGGCTTGCGGACGAGCTTCTCGCTCATGTAACCGATCGTTGACGGCACTCCGAAGTGGTGTCACCTACATTCATATGGGACTCGATTGGGTCATAATGTTTGTTATGCCTCACGGCGCGCGAGCTTCGGATATTGGAGTCCGAAATCTGTCCACGACCAACAATCTATGGTTAAGCCATAAACTGGGGTCGTATGCCTCGTAAATGTTGAAGAGGCTCGTGAGCCTGAGCGTATGACGCGCTTCGATGATTTCCGCGCTTTGTGGGTCAGAAGAGAAAAATAGAGAGAGATGGAGAGAGCCTACTCACGACCGAATCCAATCGTCTTGACTTCGACTGAAATACTGCTCGCTCGCTCACTGGTCCATGCTGAGATTTGTCGACGCCACCGCATTCGACTACCGATCGGCAGGCCCGGCTTGGGCCTGGCTCAGACCTGGGGTTTCTCACGGACTCGAGACTGAGGGAAGCGAAGTTCAGAAATTATTCGCCGGGCTTGGGATTTGCTTTGAATAATTTCATCTCCTCTCATCCTCCGACGCCGAATGGTATCCCAGGTTATACGTGTCCGAGCAGATTCCATGTTTGCAGTCGATAGTGAGTTGTGACGTGAATTCAATCGAATCGGGATTTGGGCTTCGAATAGAACCGACAGCTGAACGCACTCAAAGTCGATTCGGTGTTGGGGCGGTTCCGTAGGAACCGCTGGGAGAGGTGTCCCGGATATGTGAGCGAGTCAACTAACAGTGGCCACAACTGCCCAAGCGCGGCGGGATCCCATCTCCGGCAGTAACCTCGGAGCTCGACCTAACTGACAAGTGAATTGACATTCCCTTCCTCGTCGCTCCTCGCTTTTCCTCGTCCACTGACTCGGCTAGTCTCGCTCGGCTGAGCTGAATTCCATATCTCTGTCCTCCCTGCTCTTTTCGTTTGACCACTTCGGGCGGTCACCGGATGTGATACGGGAAATTCGAGCGTCTGACAGCGGGATCATGGACCGGTAGTCGAGCCCCGGAAAAATTTTCTTCCTGAGTCGAGTCGACAAATAGAGAATTCCGTTCGACTTGCGCCCACCTTTCGCTGCCTGCCGGCAGCCGAATGGAATCGCGGACGAGGGATGCAACGAGTTTTTCCCGAGAAGCGAAAATCGTCCAGTGAGAACTGCTCCGGGACGACTCCGAGAGAATTTCGTCTCTGGGCTCCTCTCCCGTCGGGTTCGGAATCGATCGCGATGATCTCGAATGGAACGAATCCCACGAAACCACGAACGGCCGCGTATCGGCCGACTTTCGTGGCGGAAAAACAAGCTTCATCAGCCGTAATGAAGTATTGACTTTCCTCAGAGGAGTGCTCAACCTCTCGGGGTCCGGGCTCAGTCGGACTTAATTGCCCCCCCGCTTGCCCAGCCTCTATCAGACTAACTCGCTCAGCCCTTTCACTTCGCTCGTTTCCAGCGAAGCAAGAGTTAGGACGACAAGTGTTCTCCAAGGAGTTCTCCTGTTGGTTGGTCGGTCGTTGACTGTCGTGGTCGACTCGGTTCCCTATTCTTCACCCTCCCGGCGGGAAAGTGGGTGGGGGATGGTCGGTTGGCTGTTAATGTCGACGATGCTGGAGGAAGTCTGTCGAGGCGGAAGATGTACGTCAATCAGATTCGTGCACCAAGCAGTCGACTAACCAGTCAGTTCCCGGGTATTGGAGGCTGGTCGAGCTATGTGTCGGGTGTCGATTATCAAGCAGGCGGGACACACCCTTCATCTATCGAACTATTTCGTTTCGTGTCGCTCCCTTCTTTCTGTCATTCACGAAGCCTGTAAACGGTTTTCGTGTTCGCGGCTCACTACTCCCCCTCTGCACTAAGACGATTCTGACGAAGGAAAACGACGGATCGAAGTTTCCCACGAATTATCGTTCCGATGGTCTCGTGAGTCTCAAGTGTCCCTTGCAAAAAAGTATAAAGGCTTGGTGGGAGCATTCAATTAAAAAATCGATGCGTGCCGATCAGAGGGACGATGAGGTCGAGTAATTTATTCTTTATCGTCTCCCCTTCTCATCCAAAGTCCCCGGACGTATGTACGTGGTGGGAGAAGATTCTGAATGCCCCCCTCCGAGCGTGACCGCTGGGTAATTTCCTTCCATGAACTTCTCGGAACACAGGGTGCTCCGATCCTAATCGGGAAACCAGAGACAAAAGCCATTCGGCTTGAGACACCGACGACACTGTACAGTGATCATATGGCGGATCACTGCATGGAGTTTTTTCGCGGCCCATATCGAGTTTCCGTTCACAAAAAATCAGCTTACGATCGCTCGACCCGCCGTCGGATTTGGAAAAGGTATCTCTCCATCCCCATGATCCCGAAGCTGAACGAGTCTCTGATGATCCGGAGTATCTTCCCTGCGATGCGCACGATACCCAGACTTCCGGAGACGTTCGCCGTTCCTGCTCCCGGATACGTCTGCCGTTCCTGCTCCCGGATACGTCTGCCGTTCCTGCTCCCGAATACGTCCGCCGTTCCTGCTTCTTTAGGCGTGCGTTCCTACGTTCCGTGGCAGTCGCTCCCGGATGACGAATGCCCGAAATTTTGTCTTTGATTGTAAGTCGCGGGGATGAAGAACGGGACCTTAGGGAAGAGTTACGGGCAGGATACGATCGACGATTTTCCGAAAAACGAGTGGAACATCAATGCACGTTCGGTGAGCTTAATTTGGGTACAAGTGGAGAGCGGGCAGGGAGAGCGTCCGTGACATCGCGAAGGGAGGCAGCGGCGGGAGTAAAAGAGACAGCAAGCTCGCGAGCCAGGGGGGCCACCGCAAAGGGCGACCGGGGAGCTCTGTTTGTGCAAGAAGTTGAGGATTTCGTGCTAAATCCTGCGAGACAAACCCAACAACATTCGCTCTTACTGCTCGCTGTTCTTTCCGCGCAGTGGTTGTTTCTCCAAATCAGAGGCTTGAAAGCCTTCCGTACGAAAGTTTTGCGAGCTATGTTTTTGTTTGTCTCTTTGAGAGCGTCTCCCGTATGTGGGGTGTGTGTGTGATTCGTAATGCGATTAAGCGACACCGCTCGTAGAGCACGAATTCGCCGCTCTTTTTTTGCCTCCAAATCCGAAATACAAAGACCTCCTCGGGAGCACCACTTGCCCGCTGCAGAGCAACCTTTTCGACTTTTTCGTCTCGTCATCGGAGAGCTGGTCCAGGTGAACAAACTTGGACTGCGGTCGACGACGACGGCCAGAGCGACAAGCTCCTCGTCTACCATAACGACGAAGACGACGACGACGAGTACAACCTCCACCGCGACGACGACGACTGGGGCCATAGTGCATTACATTAGACTATCCAACATGGCTTCCGGTCGTGGTACCCGCCCTGTGATCTCCGCCCTGAGGCTTTTATGGTCGGACTCCACCAGCCACCCGATGGCGGACTCCATTTTCGGAAAGCTGTCTAGCCATGTCCGCACTCCGACATCTATTCCCAACTGCTGTCACTTTCGAGATTTTGGCTCAGTCGACGGTGTGCTCTACACGAGAATTCGGAGTTTCTCCGATTCCACGATGGTAATTATTTCATTCTATGTCGGATGTCAATTTTGAATTGAGGCATTCCCTCCCGTCTCGGGGAAATCCGTCCATAGACTTTGAGACAAGGATACAATTCTATTCTATGCGTTTCTGGACATCAAATGGTGATCTGGACTTCCAGATGGAGACAAGGCGAATGCGCAGGAATCGGGGAGCCGTTTAAACGCAACTCTTGAGACTCAGCGACAGCCCGGCTGCGCAAGTTATCACTATTCTCTACTAAGGGGGGGGGGCACAGGAGAGGAGAGGGGGGTGGAGAGAGCTGTATCAATCTCGCGAAGTTACTTCGCTGCTGAGCGGATTTCACATAAACAACCTGCTGGGCGCTACGAGGCTTCGACATCGCGCGGCGAACCATCTTATTTGGGCATGAATATCCGCTGATCCCACTTATTAGCTCCACGGAAGACCGAGCCTGTTTCGGACGCTTTCTTGCGTTCGCCGAGGGCAGCTTCCAAGTCAGCCGTGGGCATTACTCAGGATGTTGGGCTTGAACTATAAAATCCAGGCTCACGACGGGTGCGCAACTTACGAAGTCGTGTCGCGGATAAAAATAGGTGATGTGACTTATGAATAACATATACGTCGACGCCGGAACGTTCCGGCAGGAGGACGATTTGAGACCTTTCAAAATTCTCCCGGACACCCTATAATAAAATGTTAGTCGATTTACTTCGTCGTAAAGGAGACCATGGGTCAGGGTGCGTCTCGCATCCTATAATAAATCCCACGAAGCTAATAGTAGCCTGTTGGCTGCCAGGCTGACCGGGCACCGATCGGATGACCGACCAGCTGGATAGGTGGGTGGGTGGCTTGGTGGGTGCAGAGGCGGCCCGACGGGGAGGCCTTTTTAGGAAACAAGGTTGATCCGTCCATGCCCTAATCCAGCCTGTTTCACTTTTATACGACTCTCCACTGGGTTTTCGCCGCCGCCGCCGCCACTGCCATCTGAATTGTTCTCCTGCAGTTCCATGAAAAGTTGATCCGAGTCAGGCGTGCATTTAATGACGTCGACTCACCGGCGCCCCTTGACCGCCAGGAGTGCGCGTCGCTCGGTCTGCTTTCCTGACTTCCTGGTGCCGTGATGCCTCCCTTAGAGCAGCCACGACGACGACATCCACAAGAACAACGGGAATTATTGCATGCAGTTGGAAAAAGTTCCGACGGAGAGACCAGTTCGGAACCTCAGCTTTACAGCGCCCCCCCCTCCTCCCCCGTCCCGTCGTGCCTCTGTCAGCGGAGTCCTCGAAGTCATGGTCGACGAAATATCGGTGTAATCCACGTTCCGACTAAATCGACAAGCACTCTGCGCAGATTCGCCACCGAATGCTCGGCTCGACGTTCGGTCGGCAGACATCGCGAATTTCTCCAGATTCCCCCCTAAATCCTGTCTAGCAACTGACAGAGATCCAAAGATGGACCGTCGGGGGTCGAGTGAGCGGGCGAGCGAGACGCAGAAACGAACGGAGTGGAGTGCGCAGTCGAGGGGAGGCGGTGATGGTACGAACCATCAAGTTCGCCTGACACCACGACGATATGGAGCTCTTAAGTCGTTATGAAAATCGCTGTCAGCCCACATTTGGAGTGGCTCTATATACATAAGTGGGTCGATTTTTGCTTCGGCTTTCCCCAACCAACCAGCCTGCCCGCCCGACCGTCCGCTCGCCACCACGACGACCACCAATGCTGCGAGAGGAATAAGAAGTTTCGTCTCAGAGTCCGGACACCGGATGGGGCATCGTGGACCGATATGGCCCACCGGGGGAGAAACCGCAGTCGGATTCCAAGTCTACGATTTTGAAAATATCCATTCAGAGGCTCCTTGATCAGCGCGAGCCCCGACATCGTCATTCCGGAATCGCTCTCCTTCTCTCATCGACCGACAATCCGGTAATGGAGCCTTCAGATTCACGGAAAACATCGGTTCTGAGTTCCTCTCTCCTTGATGCCTAACGGGAACACATAAATAATCATCATCAGCAGCGCTTCTGGCAGCAGCAGCAGCAACATACCGCCTTCATCAAACTATGTCGCCGGTTCTTGTGCGTGACTGCGCATATTGAACGACGACGACGACGAGTCCATGTATTTTGTTCTAGTCGACGACCACGACGTCACTCAGAAGCTCACCTACGGTGCACTCGTGTAGTCGACGAGCCCGGGAAGGCTACGAGTCAGTCAGTTCGGCGAGGCTGTCCACCGGCACGCTAGGAACACGACGGCGCGGCGTTGGCAACCTATGGAGGGGAACATAGGGAAATGCTTTTAGACGAGATCGCGTGCTGAGAGACCTGGGGGGTCTCTAAATGAACAACACAAGCCAGAGAAACACGGCCTGGCCACCCGTCACCGCACTACAATCTTCCACTACTGCTGCTACCAGCGTGGGCACCGTCTCGGCGCAGACCATCGCCGGGACAACCCACGGAAGTTCTGAGGATATTGATGTTCCTTGTTGTTGAACGAGCTCGATCAATACAGCGATGACTTCGACGGAGGAGGAACTCTGCCGGAAAACCGGAGCGGAAGACCCGGGGTTCGACCAATCGATCGGCTCCAGGATCCTGGAGATTTCCCTGGGAAAATCCTGGTGTCGGGGGAACCCGTATTCCCCCCCCCTACCATTGTATACTGTGCGAGGAGAATGTTTCCCCTCAAACTCGAGTTTGGATCCCCGTGGGTTCTCCCTACCATCCCGTCTTCCCCGGCTTTGCAACTCGGAGTTATGGAGGAACTCATTATTCTCATCATTCACCAAAACATTATCCGTCGAGTGAATCGGGCGAACGATGAAGGTTTCCGAAGCATAATGCAGGGAAGCGTACGGTGGAAATAGCAGGAGCAGTATCGAACGGTGTCATCGTGACATCGTCGGGTCGGGGAAAAGTTCATCCGGGAACACGGTCCGCATTGGGTCTTGACGCTGTGAGGGTGGGGTCAAGTTAGTTTCCCTTGGGCCGTACCGGAACACGGAAAATGATTTAGTGGTCCGCCTCACTCATCAGACGACAAAGATGGAGCAGATCCACAGAGTCCATCGCTTGGGGGCTAGTGTCTGACCAAATATTTTTCTCCCTTGAGGAAAACAAGACAGAGAAATGACATTAAGCCTAATCTCTATCAGTCGCTTGAGTTCCGCCGCGTCGTCGACGGATGCAACAGGGAGCGAGCACTCGAACAGTTCACCGAGCCAACGGTGAAGTTCGCCGCGTGCAGATCGCCTCCCGAAACCGTTCCCGCGATCCCTCCTCCTTCAGCCTTGGAGAATTTGAATAAGCGATTAATTGTCCCTGAATTAGAACGAAACGTCGCCCCGCAGCTCAAGCACTCGGACTGTATCGGTCGGGTCCCGCGGACGACGACGAGCTCCATCCGGATCGTCGTTGGAGCGGGAAGAGAAGGCGGCTGGTCGCGTTTCAATCCCGAGAGCATTGTCGGAGACAATTACCATCGCGAAGTCTACAGAACTGACTCGCTCTCGTGTGATGACCTCACGTCGGCGAGCCGCAGTTTCGCTCATAGAGAGCAGCAATCTCATTCGCTCTGCATAACTCGCATCTCGTACGTGATATGCAGAAGCTTACTTGCATTGCTCATCAAGGAGGCGCCATTGCCTCCGCCACCCTTCGAGTTATTATTGCTTACGAAGCACTCGAGGGATTAGTTTTTCTTTTGGTGACCGGGGCAAGTGTCCTTTGATGGAGCCGTGCTCTGATCGCCTCAGATGGGAGCTCGCAACTTCCACTGTTTGCGACGGGAGCCGTGGAGCTGTTGCATGAGAACGTGAGGAATTCACGTCGCTACGGGACCTTCCGACCGGATGATTGACAAAGAGTTTGCCCTCGTTGCCTTCCAGAGAGAAATGCTATGCCATTTGCAGTATGGATGGCCTCCCGACGGCTGTCGTTCCGAAGGGAAGTCCACCCATTCGTCTTACGCTGGACGCACTTATCCTCGAGCTCTGACAGTTTCGAGATATGGCTGGACCACGGCGACATCGAGAGGCAACATGGACTCATAACCAACTCGGGCCAGTGAGCGAGCGACCTACTACTACTACAACAACGATTTCCAGAGTCCGTGTTCGTCGTCGACGTGTAGTTGATCCGTTTCTCGATCAAAAACAAATTCATTAGGAAGAAAGATGCTTAATTCAATTTACGCTGAGGAAGCTGTTTGTTTATCGCTATATTTCAGGTCGTTCTTCATCGTCATTCATAATGTGTTCGGCTAGAATGGGACGGCAGTCTTCGCTCCGGGAAGATGCCGACATTCGATTGTTCGACTGAGTGAGACGAGCTCTACGTAATTACCCTCCACCGCGCCTCGCGGAAAAAAAATATTCCCTTGCCCCCCATCCCTGGGAACTCCTTTAGACCTCCTCGAAAAATCTACCCGATTACCTGTGGGGGAATCGGCCCGGGATATTTTCAAGACAAACCACCGGTCTGTTGAGTCGGAAGCAGTTCCTCCGGGCCCTCCATTGCAGGACCCTCTGGAGTTTTGTCGTCTTTGTTGACGTGGTAGGTCGTGCTTTGTCATCGTGGCGTGACGATGGAAGGCAAGGCTCTAAAAGCTTTTTTTTCGGTACACAAATGTATGAGCACATATTCTCTCTGCTATAATGCGGACGACGGCGATGAGGATGATGATGGAGATGATGATGATCGAGTACACAGTTCTCTGGACAAACATTTCCCCTGAAGCAAAGTTATCCGCTCGACCTCATCGTCGCGATCGGACGAAGCGGTCTTCCCGATCAAAACATTGAGTCTTAGTCACCGAGCAGTGTTCGTCTTCGGCTGCGAGAGTGTTTGCCGAGTGAGTGGGATCACTGCTCTGAAATTTTCGATTACAAAACTTGTCAGCGACGGCTTTGATATACGATGACACTGTGGCCACATTTTACATATTTTATTCCGCATTTACACCTAGCGCCTATACCGAAGACGTGTCAGATTCCGAGCCCGAACCGCCGAACAGATGTTGTGTTTTGGTCATTCTTTCCGTTGGCTGTATTTTTTCCCCTGTAGTGTAATCTCGGTGACAGACGCACGTAGCGAACGGTCTAGCGAGCGAACGTTCAGCCATCTGGTTCCTCACGAGTTTCTTATCGAAGCGCAAACATTTGTTTCGTTGACCGACTGACTAGCTGAGACGCGAGCTGCTTCCGCGCCAGTCCTCTCGACGGATGACGGCTTGCTCGAATCTCTGTCAAGCAGCGGATCCATGATCGACCGCCGGCCGTTCGAGGCATCACAGCGCTCGGCGCCGTCGATCCGGTACTCAGGAATGAATGAGAGACTTTGATAATTAGGCATTGCCGGTCGCGTCGAACATTGGAGAATAGCTTGCCGGAGTATCCCCGCGCATTCGCGTCATTCTACGTATATAATGATCGTCGGGCAAGGGAGCCCGGGAAAAGAGACCGAATTCGAAATTCTCGGGAATTTCGCAGTCTGAGCCTCACATGCAATATGGGAGATAAATCTCATGATCTGGTGGAAAGAGCTCTTTACGGTCGGAAAGGAATCGAATCTTGGATATTTCTATCATCAACAGAAAAAGATACATTCTGTATATGTTCTCTTCTGGCACGCGAAGCGAGGGATTATTTCATCTTGACGCACGAGACGACACACGAATTCTCGCGCCTATTCCATTGCTGTCTTCTATCGATTCGCATCCGAGGTGGATGATCAGCGGAAAGATGATGTCCGGAACGCGATTCGATGGATCCTCTGTCACTACGGCTGTGGTGGAGTGTCGTAGGTGACGGCCGCGGCAGCAATAACATCAGACCACGCCCGCCCTTCAAGTTTCATTAATTTCAATTGTGGAGTTTTGAGCGACCGAGTGGAAGAGACTTTGTTGCCTGCCTGCCCGTCTGTCTGATCGGCTCTTCCTTGGTCCTCACTGTTGTCGTCAGTTGCTTCGCCCGCCTGATCGGATAGACAAGCTAGATCTCCATTCGGTGAGGTTTGCAGGCAGGCAGACAGGCGGGCATGTCGACCGACCGAACGAGCCACCAAGCGACCGACCGTCCGTCCGTCGGTCCAGCCGGCAGCCAGGCTGACGGGCTGCCTCTGATGTAAACATTTATCTATATATCTAAACTCAGCTCAGCCGACGAAGGATGATGAGCGACAAGTAGTGGTGGTAGCCGTCGCTACCGCTGCACCAGCGGCAAGCCACCGAAGCAAACCATGAAAAGCAACTACGAGCCAGTACCATCACGACGGCAGCAGCGACGCACGCCGGCACTGCGTCAACTCACTAGGAAGAAGACGCGTCCCTGGCGCGTCTTCGCTGTCGTCGCTCTCATTGTTGTCGACGGTATCTGAGGCTGATTCGCGCACCTCATTGCTCATTTGAATTGTAAGAGAGATAGAAGATTCGCTCCAAAAACTTTTCATAAAACACAGCTCTCCTGGAGGAAGGCATCTCCGTGATTCGGACCGATGGATTCGACGAGGCTGGAGTTCGGGGGAAAATTCGAAACCTGCCGAGACGAGCACGAGCGATAAATGTGCGTTTGTGATCGCCGATGAACGATGTCCCAACGGGGGAACGATTTCCCACTCGTGTCCCATCATCTCAAATATTTTGTAATTGGAGAGAAAAATGGGAGAAAGAACAACTATATGTTGAATTTTATGAATTATATCCAATTATATGGAATTATACATTAAAAATATTCTACTAAAAATAAATCAGACATTGACCATTGATCGAGGCCAATAAAATCTATTGCTTCTATTCATCTGAATAGAAGATTCGTTCGGTACCGTGTCGGATCTCTGCGCGCATCTCGGAAAGAGAGTGTGCCCGCAGTTAAGATCTTGGTCTTCCTTTCGACTACCCTTAATACACCGAGGATCTAGCCGGGGCCTACACCCGCGGTCTCGTTGTTAGTGCAGCGGTATTTCGTCGATGGTGTCGTTAGTGCTGCTCCTCGGTGGCTGTCTCGAGCCAGCAGATCTGTCAACTACGTTTCTACGTGGCCTAGTTCCCGTCACACGAGTCGCGTCGTTCCTTGCTGAGCGTTCGGTCGCACGAATTCGAACTGATATAATAGGAATATACGTAAATGAGCGCAGATATCGAGAGAAATCATTCGATCTTATTCATTCGGCGAGTCTGCGCGGAGATGAAGAGGGAGGACTCCGGTCATGGGAGTAACTGATCAGAACGGCTTGCCCGTGGAGCCAGAATCCGGGGAATCATATCGGGAATGTTTCCCGATATTGTACGCAGACAGCGAAATCCTCAATTGCGAGCATCGTACTCATGACTGAGCTCCATATCGCGGAGCTCAGAGATGTCCCGGCTCCCCTCAGGTGCCCCGATGATCGGTATTTTGAGGACCAGACAGCGGACTCTACGTTGTTCGCAGGAAGAGAAACGAGACCGTCACTATATTCAAACGCGGAGCAGGAGCGTACTCCCTCATAGGGACTGATTGATGGAAATCGTGCGGTGCGTCGAATCCAGAATACGGACTAGCGAGCCGATATACGGGGGCGGCCCTCGGTCTCTGGGTCCGTTGGCCCCGTGATGATGATCATTCGGAGTTTCCAGGAAGGAGAACCTAAATACCGATTTTGATCGAGTTGAATCGAGATTGATATACTCTGACTTAAACGGCTGTCCCTCCGCCTCCGGACATCTATTTCCATAAAGTTCCGATTTTCAAGAATTGGAAGACTTTTTCAGAGGGGTAATCGCAGGGAAAGCTCCAACGGCCACTTTCCAGCGCTCTGGAACCTCCGACGGAGTCTTCTCAGCCAGGAATCGACCCAGGATACTCTTCTCCCGCAGCAACCATAAGAGAATTTTTCGGAACAGTCGGAACTTTATGGGACTTCGCTTCCCAGCCTCTTTGTGCGACGCGGAGGTGGGCCTCACGGGAATATAGCAATAACAGTGGAATATAGGATAAATATCGAGAGCCTCTCCGCAGGTTAGCAGATCAGACGGAACGAACTGGCAAGAGCTGAATCGAATCAGGTTATCTGGTATTGTGTTTGTGGCTCACGCCAGGACAGGGTTGGAAAAGATATATAAACAAGTTCTTAGCCACTACAATCAAGGCTACCTCTACATACGCAGTGGACGTCTCGTCGCGTTGCGAGTCATGCTATTCTCCGTCTCGGGCAAACCTGTCTGACTTACGCTGCATTAGAGAGTACAACTGGAAATAATCTGAAACACAAGAGAGAGCTCGGTGTTCCGCAGCAGGGACACCGACTCGCTAAGGGGATCACATTCGGTCCGCTTTCTGAACGGGGAACTTCTGTCACCTGACTCTGCCCCGCGAACCGAAGATTCTTCAAACCTCTAGGAGAATTACAATTTCTCTTTCCGGAATTCAAGGAGAGAAAGAGGAAATCTTTGATTAATCAGAAGTTTCGGGTGTCACGGCAGAATTGCCTCGTCTCTTCTCTTCAGTGATTTCATTCCCGCGGTCTGCCGAACAATCTGCTTGAACTCGTCGAGAACAGACAATCGTTCCGTACGTTTGAGGCTCTCTTGATGCTCCTCGTACCATTTGTGCGTTCCACGTCTTTGAGCGGTTCTCCCGACGGCTGTCCGCCTGTTCTATCTATACATATCTGGCCGGGTCCATGTTCCGTTTTCCCTTTATTTATCGTTTCTTTGTATTTCGGGGTTGAGCGTGTATTCATCACGTGGCCGGTTGTTCGCTCATGCAACCCAAGCGGCCGATATTCGGTCCCGAGTGGAGCAGGCACAGAAGGGCGGTAGCTTCTCAATCCGCTCGGATTTTTCCACGCGCGCGCCGTTGGTTTCGGAGTACGCATGACAAATCGAGGGCTGGAGGCCGTCAGAATGATATGCGAGAGCCGGAAAATTAGGAGACTTGACTTGACAACAAGCGAGTTGAGAGTCTTCGGAGCGATCACACGAACACAATTCGGCTCCCGGAGTCCGAAATCGTCGAGCCCCTTCGGAACAATTTCTGCACTGAAGTTATGGTAAGCATATAGACAACGGAAGTGTGGATGCTCGGAGGAATATTGTTATTCGAGCGCTCGTTGAACGGCTATGAGCTCCTACGGGACTTCTCCTCCTTTCGCGGAGTCCTTTCAATTCAGACGAGGAATTCGCTGATTAGCATTTTTTGATACGGCTGGAATCGGCCGGAAAGACGCTACGTTACGTTAGAAAATTATTAGTTAGCGGTGAACTTCTTTTGCAGGTTCTTTCACGACTCGAGTCATGCTTCTACTTGAAGATGAATGACGAGTCTGAACGTGTTCTGACGACTGACGGAAAAATTGGGCGCCACCCCGACGACTACAGGCCTTACAGAAGTCAGACGACAAGAGTGAAGACGGCCAAGCAGAAATTTGAATTCGGAATAGCTCTTTCATTACAGCGCATGAGTCGCCCGAAAATATCCTTTTGTTCTGCTCCTCGGACGTTTTCCCAAGCAGCCCGCGAGACGACTGGCTAACGAGCCGCAATCGACAGCGTTGAACTTGAACAAGCGTCAATATTCCGTTCAATCCGTACACGAATCGTGAGCGAACGGAGGGTCGCATTGATTTCGACGCCTCTCTCCGAGATGAATCGTTCGAGGAAATCCAGAAGAACTTCTTCTCTTCCGTTCAACTCCGCGTGTTCCAGGGAGACGACACGAGTCGACCGACTTCTGCGGAATGTCGGAAGACATGATTCTGGAAGTGTGACTCGAATAATTTCATGACGAGAAAACCGCGCCACTGACTGAGAGTCGTATCTCGACATCAACTCTACAAAACAAGACATGTATACAACATTCCGTGGGATCCGGTGATATGAGGAGCTGCGTATCCGACTGAGTTCGAGCAGGAGCGAGCTGAGCTCGTAATAATCAATGCAGCTAATCCGAGCGCGCGACCGTGTGTCTGAAAGCGTGGGCGTGACAGAGGCGTTACTGTTTCTTTTTTTCGTTATCTGTTCTACCGATCAGTTTCATAACCGTCGGAACAAAGCGCAGTGAGAAGCATTGAAATGAAGAAACATCCCGAGAATTTTTCTCCCTGCATCTCCAGAAGTTCCAGTCTCGGCCGCCACTGATTGCGATGGACGGCGGCGCCGATTGTTATCGGTAATCGAATACGTTTCACCTGGAATCACGTAATAGCGCTGCGTCTCTCCTGTGTGGGTGGCTGTCCCTTTGTACGCGACATGAACCCTTTGTACGTCGCCGGCGACGGCTATCCCGAACGATTCAAATCGAGGAAGAAAAGGCAGCATGCCGATTAGAGATCCTTGTGGAGGAATTAGAGTCAACCTCCAGATACGGGGGAGCTATGGGCGGTGTCGAGACACCGAGATCCTTCCCGCTGCCCGTCGCATAGCCTACACAGGAGCCTATCCGGTTTTGAAGAAGACAGACAGCGCTGGGTAATGACAAGAAGACGTCGCGGAAATATCTCAGTTAGTCAGTTGGATTTTGGCTGTGCCATTGTCTTTTGTCGCTCTTGGCATCGGCCAGCCGTGTTTCGGGTGAGCACTTGTGAACCGGTTAACCCTTCGGCAGCGAGCAACCATCTTCGGGAAGCGCAGCCATCGCCAGTCCGCAGAAAACGCAACAGCGCGTTCCGACACTTGTTTCACGATTTTCCTAGGTCCCTTGATATCGATACGCGGGACCGGAGCTCCGAGAGCAGCGACGATGGCGAACCCAACTCCACCCCGGTGTAACGGTCTCCTCTCCGTGGCTCTCTATCCCATTCGTAACGAATATCCTGACGAGCAAGAGAGACCGGAGACGCTCGGAACTCCTTCTTGAATTCTCGAACACATCAAACTCATTCTCCTTATTGACTAGGTAGCTGTGGGTTTAAGATCTTCTGCGCTCAGATCGGAATCCCTCTGAAAGGAACGAGCTGCGAGATTCTGCGCAAGAGATCATTCATCTTTGGTTTCGCGGACTCGATTCGGAATGTCTATGCGATTCGCTCCTGGCATTCAATCGTTCCTTGTCTTCGCTCTAATTCGAGAGACTTCCCACGTGAGCGCCCCAAACGGAGCGCACGCTTGTTCACCGCTCGGGAGAGATCCACTTTCTCGGATCCGGAGTTGATGAGCTTAATGAGCAGAAGGGACCACTTAGAAGTTAGTTGTCTATACATGCGGTCTCTCCGGAGAGTCTCCCTGTCAATCAACGGGATCACGATCAGATCGAGTTGAGAGTAGGGACCGGGAATCCGAGAATTCCTCCGGCCCGAGACTGTATCCTATCCCTTCCGATGGAGAATATTCATTGTCAGTGAGCAAGGGCAGGTTCGATAAAAAAATACACCGTCATATGACGTCATACAATGTCACCTAGGTATCCTCCTCTTCTTGATCCAGAGTGAATAAACTTTTTGATTGATGACAAGCGAACTTCGTGCATGATATCCGCTACTCCCGGACGATCCGGACGGATGCTTTGTATGTGAGCTGTGAAGACCACTCGTACTCATCTTCAGAAGTCAGGTGTCACGGAGATTACGCCGCGCTCAGTCTAGTAGAAGTTTCGACCCAGAGACCATTCGTTCCGGGACAAACATATGAACGTATACTTTTCCAGAGAAAAAATCATGATGATCTCCTCTACATTTGCATCCTCTGGCCTCAGTCGAGAGAACGGCAAATCGTCCGGCTCCTCACACCGACCGTTATCAAATAAAACTGCTGAGCGGATCGCGGTCAAAGGGAGGGCTCAACATTCCTTTAGTGCTTTCTTCGATGGTCGAACTTCAAATTTCATCGTTGTCTGACCGAAGGTCCGAGGGTCACGACTAGGTATATGCTCGTCCTATCTCCGAACCCCGACTGGACCTACGGTCCCGGCCGATAGGGAGATAGAAAAATCGACCGGAAGTCTCGAATACTATCATATTCGTTTGCAGCAAGGACCCCAATAAGGATCGGTCAACAGCGTGCAGAAGACCTTCCTCCGAAGCTGCATGGTCGACCAGAGATTCACAGAGGTCTAACTGCCCGCAATCCTGTTGTAGGGAGATGAATTTCTCGATCGATGAACAGCTTCTGGAGATTCGGAAATGGCCGAAGTGGACAGAATCAGAATATCCCTCGAGGTAATCGCCCTCGAGCTCCCCGGGGTTCTGAGTTCTTGAAAGTAATGGTGATTTTTTTCCCATATCAAGGATACCACGAATAGAATACTCTCGAGCTCTGATCAGACGCGGGAGAATAGCCCACAATTAAGAATGGAGAACTGCAAACAAAATAATTTGTCAGCTGTCGACCGTAATATGCAAAGATCCGAGCTCGGAGCACCCGAAAACGGCCACCGGCTTGAGAACCGTTAATCGTAAATTACAGGGTTGGCGCGGAGCGGGACTCCGAGCTGATTTCCTTCACGGCGATTCTCTCACACTCACTCAGATTTTCATCTTCTGCTTCTCGAGCATATTTAGGATCCGAGCGTAACATTTTTTTGACACGTCTCCTCCCGCTCCGCACGCTTTTAGTGTCTTCGCATGTCAGGGTCCAGAAAATCCCCTGTCTAGCATCGCTCCCCTAGCTCGTCCATCCGTTCTGCTCGTGAAAGGGGAGGAGGAGTGGGAGGAGAGGAGCCTAGTCCATGAATCAGCCTAGTGGGATGGATGGATTTCGGCTGATCGGCTAGGTTAAAAAGGGCTAGGTCAGGCTCGAATCGGGTGCTCAATGGGCCTCAAGAACGGGGCCTTCCCTCCCTTTCGTTTTTCTTCCTTTCTTCCACGACCCTCACCACCCAAAGATCCTCCCAGATGTCCTTTCCGCTGCACGAGTCCTCCTCTGCTGTCACAAGAAACATCGGCGCAGTCTCCACTGCTCGGTCGGCGTTACCAGTTGCCGCCGACGACCATCCGAGCGGCAAACTGTCCGCTCACCCAAAAGCTACTTCAACTCACTGAACCGCTTCGATCCTTTTATGTAGCATTCGGCCACCGTCGGTGCTGACTACCGGTGTCTCAGTTGCGCTTTATTGTTGCTGTTGATCTCGTTGTTGAACCCGTCGCTGCTGCCGCTGCTGTTGTTGCTGTTGTTGCCACCGACCGCCTCATCGCTCGACATTGTTGTCATTATCATCATCTTCACGAGCATCACCGTCATCGTCGTTCAATCATCGCGGCCGGGCATGTTTCCGACGACGACGATGATGATAACGAGCTTTTGAGTTGGATTTATCCTAATTTACGCATCGAATGCTTATGGGTTCGAAGTTACAGCCCTGGCAGCAACAGGTACTCCGTACACTGCAAAACCGCTCGAAGGTGAGTTCGTCTTCCGATGCATACTCCTAGGTGTTAATCATTTGCTCAATCGCTGGTGACGTTCTTCTCGAAATGCGCTCGAGATACTTCGGTCCGTTACTTCATGTGACTCGGGCGATCCGGCTCGCGGTCTTCTCCGCGTTCGAATTCCGGTGAATTTCCCAGCGGAAAATCGTACGCGCGTTTTCTGAGCCCACCGGCCACTGTGTTCACGTCTATATTGAATTCACTGACTGAGAGGACATTGCGTCATCCAGATTCTGTCGAGCCCATTCTTTCGTGGATTCGCAACGAGATTTTTCGCGAATTCTCCGCTCGTTCTCGAATGTCGATCCGTGTTTCTCCGCGAGAACTCCCATCCAGCGGTGTTTCACTGTATTCTCGCGGAGGAGAAGGGACGCTAAACGCCGTGCGTTCCTCTTGATTGGTCGGTGGTTCGTCATCTCCGTAATGAGTGATTATTTCTCATTCCGAAGGGAGTCAGCTGACTTGAGACGTTCGCCGGTGCTAAGCCACTACTTTGCGTGAGCGGTGTCCTATGCGAACTTCAATCAGATTCTATTACGACATCTTACACAATGATGCTCAGCTCTGTAAACGAAGCACGGATTCAGCAGTTTGAGCAGGGAGAGCGTGAAACTACACTTTGAGTATAGGCGTCTCCGGGCCACCACGGCGCCGTTCGAGGCCGTCGATTCCGCCGGGTTTGCCGGAGATTTTCGACCCCGGGGTGGAAGTTTTTACCCGATGTGGCGGAAGTCTGGTCAAATCGATCAGGACCGCGCCACCATCGAACGGCGCGAACCAGGGGACCGACCTTCAATTGTGAGCGATTTGCAGACAAATGCTATCCGCTACCTTCCCCCGGAACCGCGGGCTTAGGTCTCGACAATTTAGCGTGAGTTGAGCGCCTGGTTACTGTTCGGGTTCCTCAGTGCCATGTCACGGCCTTTTGGGCGAAGTTCGGATCCTCTTCGGAGCAATCCAACGATTCAGTTGGTCTCTGCCCAGACTTCGGCGGCGTCACCTCGGTGAAGCAGCTTTATACCTCGGTGATGAATCTCGGCGAGCGTGCTATAAATATAGCCTGGCTAACTTTTCCCCGGCTGTCTTTAGCTGTGTCTGTTTACCCTGTCGGTCGGTCTGTCCGTTCGCTGTCGTTGTCGCTGCCGTTGTGGCGGTGATGCTGCAGCCGTCGTCGTCGCTGCTGCTGCTTTCTATGACTGGCTTCGAGCAGAAAATCCTCCGAACGGACGAAGGAAAGGAAGGCCCCAGCAGCATCGCCCACGCACCGCTCGAACCGCCGCTCGCACACAAACAGTTGTTCTTTCAGCGGCTCCAAACACTCGACGCTCGCTCGCTAGCTCGGTCGATCGGTACCATGTCTCTCCATGCGGTCGCTCACTCACAGAATGTCCGTCCAGAGCGAGCAGCTCCGAGCGACTAACCGACCGACGGACCGACCGACCGACCGACCGACCGACCGTCAGTCAGTCAGCCAGTCGGACGTCAACCGTTTTTTCCAGCGTTCGTCCACCGTTTACAATTGTGTGTTGGTGGTGGCACAATTGTGGTGTCTCTTAATTTCACGCTGCACTGACTACAACATTCGAGACGATTTCCGTCCTGTCCCTACACAAAAGCTTGATCTGATTCATAGATACCACGACATGGAAGCACGATGATGAGCGCGGACTGAATCGCTTCTCACCGGCGAACACGGACTACTTGCTCTGTAGCGGGACGAAACTGGATCCCGGAGCGGAGATCCAAGACATTATCGTCTGGACTGCGGCACGGTCGAGGGTCCTCAGTGCTCGAACCTGTTTCTCTGTTTCGATTTGGGGAAAAATTCGCAATCGATCCAATCCCGAGTGGGGTCCCCGTCCCGAGACACGATGATCGGAATAGCATATTGATTTATTTATGATATATTGATTTATTTATAATATATCAACTCTCACTATATATAGAACAGTTATTTCGGCGCCAGAGTTTGTCCGCAACAAACTGTTAGCTGTTCGCTGTTTGTTGGCTCTTTCATATATAGTGAGGATATCTCACGATAGTACACGTCTACGTGGAGCGGAGCGCTCAGAGTCCTGACCCGCGGACGATGCCGGTTCGGTCGAGGCGTCCGAATCGACACGGCTCGCTCGCGGGAAGCGACGATTCCGACGGCGCAACGTCGCTCTATGCGCGACACGGAAAGCGAGACAGGTCTCTGACAGTTGAACGAATCGCTTAAGCTGATGGCAAGGAACGACTAATAAATTGAAGTGCACCCCTCCCTTGGCGAACAATGTTCTGATGTCGCCATGCGTCCGTTAATGTACCTCAAGAGTTGCGTTGCAGAGACGGACGGATGGTCAGTCAGTCAGTCCGTCACTCGGTTACATCCCGCTAACATGCTAGATAGCTAGCCGAGCTACCAACAGTTGTTGTCTAGCAGGCCTGCCTGACAGCACGGAGCGGCGTGTTCTGTGGGTGGAGCATCGGTTCTGCGCGGATAACGCTCGCTCGGTCAGAGAGCCTGCATCAGTCGATCGTCAGAAGCTATTCCTCGATCGGGATTGCTCCGCGACAGATTCAGTTGTCGAATGATAAGCCCTGCATCGGCAATCGAGGCGGACGAAAAAATATGGGACGTGCGAAAAATTTCAGAGTTCACTCCGTGGGAAACTCTGAAACATTTCATATCGTACCGATGCCTCGCGGCTGAGGAGGTGTTTCGCGTCGGTTTTTTCTCTTCTGCTGTCAGATCCATCATGCGCGGTAAGTTTCGTGTTATCATTGAATGGAAGAGAACAAGCGCTGCACGAATTTCGAAATTCATCGGATTGTACGTCGCTCAGCGGTACGACGCGAAATCTCTGACCGCGAGCCCTCGTATCCGGAATCTCACCCCTCTTTGGGAACCTTTACCGAGGTATCTCGGGAATTCCGTGCTTCGATTCCGAGATGATGATCTGTAGATCGATGGAACTTCGTTTTTCCATGTCGATTCATGCCGTCGGACGAATCGTGGTCGAATCGTTAAGTTGCAAAATTCTTCACGGGTAAAAGAGAACGAAGTTAGCCCTTTTGTCTCTTGACACAGACAGTCTGCATTTTTTCGGTAGAGCATTCTGCCAGCAGCTGGCAAGGCGTGACGTCGTTGGTCGCCGCCACCTGTCTTTAAAGATGCGGTCTTCGCTACGCTCCGTACGATTCCGTTCTTGACCGGTGCGGCCAGAATTTTGTTCGCTGGCTCGCTTGAACGTTTTGACGATCGGGAGAACGGGAGGGGGGGAGACGAGAGAAACGATTCGGAAGACACCGCCGAGAAATCATTGCCGTCTTCCTTGATATATATTCCTTTGTCAGTTTGCGTGAGGATACTCTTCGCTAGTCGTTCACGGTACGGGATAATTTCGAATCGAGTTCGGCAAAACTGAAATCTGACGGCAGAAGTCAGCGGGAATGGAGGGCTCTGCTGACTTCTCTTCCGCGGTTTCCTACGGGCAAACACACTTACATGCATATACACACGTTCTGTGACTAACAGTCTAAATATCCGTTCGGCTTACGTAAGCAGAGCTGTGAGCGGCGCAATGTCATCGACGATTTATTCCCTTCAGCCGTCACCATTCGAATCGGGCAGTCCCCGAGCTCTCCGGACTTACGGGGCGGAGAGTTCGTAAGCGAAAACTCCCGCCATCGATCTCGAAATCACTGTCCCGAGAAGAAGCGAAGAATTTCGCAGCTCTACGGCCTATGCCGAGCTCGAGAAAATATTCGATTTCCTTTTTCGTTGTAACCTTCTCTCACTGAGCAACTATTCGCCCTACCGGAGAATCAACCTATCTCGATGGGTGGAGTTCGTCTGCACGACGAGACCGAGGATCATCTGCTGTTGTGTGAACAAATAGTTTCCTTTACTCGAAGACGCTGCAGATTTCGCGGGACACACCGGATCAAGTCTCGGCGACTCGCGGCTCCCCCTCGGATGAATAGCAGCCGAGCTCTCTCAAGAATGAGAGAAAATGGACTGTCTGTTTCGCTGCCCACAATCAATCGGCTTCAAGACTGTTCTCCACTTGTTCGAATGGCTGCGGCTTGCCAACCGGAGCCTGCTTGCTACGGCAAGCAACCGCGGAGAGATGGGCAGCTCGATATTACTATGCCGTTCTAGTAATTTTGTGCGCGCAAGCGGTACCGTGCGGCCTCATCAGTTACGCTAATGCGTGACCACTTCGTGCCGCCCGCCAAGCGCGCACAGACCGTCCACGGATAGTCGACGGCAGCCACCACTCAAAATGGAGAAAAATAAATTTCTGTCCGTGCAGTCGTACAAGATCATGAAATTCTGAAGTTTCTAATCGACGAGATTTCTGATGTAGCTCGTCCGTCCCTCCGCCTGGTCCCGTGAGCGAGCGAGCGAGCGTGCGACCGACGACTGGATAGATGGATGCTTCGCTGTCTGGTTTGCTCTTAGGACTTGTCTTTTCCGGTGGCTTTGCGAGCCCGATGAATTTCTTGGCTTTGAATCGATGTAGATTGTAGTGGCGGCCGATCGACCGACTAGACGGCCAGCCGGCTATCGGTCGCTCAGTCGATAGTCTCGGAAGCTTTCAAGAAAGCGGAGCGACAGACAGAAGAAAGCGAAGAATCGTTGTTCAGGCTCTGACATTTGTGATTTGTAATTCGCTCCCCATTACCCATCAATTCTTCGTGTAGGATTTTTTTTCTCGCTTTTGACGCCGACCGAAACGGCGGTGGCGGTGGTAACTTCAGATTCGTATCCTGCCTCCGATTATGCCACTACAGCCGAGGCCGTAAGGGATGACGGTGACGGTGATTCGCGCTCCTCTTAGCGAGCACCGGCGGCCAGGCTGGAATTGAACCCGCTAGGATTCCATGTCTATTCCGAACTATTGGAAAGAGAACAATGCTCTTCCATCGACAATCTTCGCGACGTATCGGTCGTTCCTCGGGGAGGTGTTTCGCGGCTCCATACGGGCTACAAGAAACAGGGTTCATCGCTTGATTGGAACTAAAAAAAAAAAACGAATACGCGGCGATATCGAGTTCTCTCTCGCTCGTAACACGGTTGGGTAAGCTCGAGAACACCCTAAATTTCTGATCGGTATCAAGTGAGGAGCCAATGCCGTACTTTTCTGGATTTTCCTCGGTGGGACAGCGCTCTGCGTGAAGCAGACGCTTGGGAGCGGCGAACACGGTGCTGCACCGATGGGGGTGTTCCCTCCATCGGTGATGACGTTCGGTCCCACTCAACGGAATGACGTAAGGACAACCGTCAAAAGGCACAAGTCAGCGAAGTGACACTTGAAGCTGCATCCGAATAAGTTCTGGATATGAGAACGAATCGCGAAGGTCAAGGAAGATGAACTTCATGGTTCGCTCGTCTTCCTTAACGGGGATCTATCGAGGCAGGGTCACCCCTCCCGAAGCGAATTTTTCTCCAGACAGCGGAGTCTCTTCTTCGCGAAACGAGTGGCGGGCCACCGATGGAAGCAGCCACCTAGAGAAGCTCAGAGCCGATTCGACCGCAGCTCTCATGAACTAGCATGTTGCCAGACTCACGGGCCGACTTGATTCGGTCGGTCTTTCCATGGCGTAGCTCACAGCCAGACAAGCTCGCGGACGCCGCCGCTGCCATCACTGACTGCCTGACTGGATGTTTGGCTAAAATATACACAAGTAATCTATGAGCCACATACTTGAGTATTCCGAATTCGTACGCAACGCATCGCTTGGTGCGAGCAGAGCCGACTTCGAGCTGCCAGTGGCGGGCTAGCGGACGGGCGGGCGGGCAAGCAGGCAGGCAGACCCTCGTTCTAGCGGGTCAATCCTGCCTGTGAGTTTGCCCGGCGAGCGACGAGGCATTATTCCTTCGGTGTCTCCGAGACTCCGAGCGGCGAGGGGATACATCGTCGAACGGATTCACGAATGTTCTTTTTACTCGGTGTCGTTTTACTCGAAATCAGTATTGATCCAGATATTTTTACATCGCGCGGTCATCAGCGCTCATGCCGAGCCTCGAAGTTTCAGACTTCGAAAAATCGCGTTCCTCGCCTACTATTCCGAGGGAGAGCGACTGATGACTTGAGCCACGCGGTGGCAGCAGCGCCGAGACTTGGTTAATTTTGGGACGAGGGTCGCTCAGATTAATCTCACTGAGCTCGGAGTTTTGTTAAAAATAGTCACTCGCATCAGATCGACGATAGCCCGGGATATCAGCAGGATCTCAGCTCTGGATGACAGAGTATCACCTTCTGTGATGTCTGTCGTCTCTGTCAGACCACCACCGGTTTCTGATCGGCCCTTGTAAGACAAGTTCTCGTGCCCGAGAAACTTCATTCGTCATCTACGAAACTCGGGCACTAGTCGAACACTCATCTCTCCAGGCTGAGGCTCGGAGGAATCTTTGCCTTGATGGGGACATCAGATTCTCCACCGCGTGGGAAAAAATAATTTTTTATACTCTCTTCCGGATACGACTTTTCCCTTTCGTCTTCCTCTCCCAGGGGGAAATTTCCGGAAACTCCGGATGCGGGCATGCTGACCACGAGAGGATTCACATGGTCGCCGATGCATCGTGTTCGTAGTCCACGGTGTGCATTCTCTTCTCAGCGGATGGTGACATCACCAGTCGCCGCTAAGTGGAATATGATCGTGTTCGAGGTGACACCGTGTCAGACTACTCTCGAAAGTCGACAGAACGAAATTTGTCCGAAGCCTATGTCGACGACACCGAAAACGGTGGTGCTTGTATCGGTGGATACGATAAGCTTGACAAAGTGTGAGCGGTCGAACGAACGATAGATTGGCGACGCTGACGACAAGGTGTCAATCGCTTGTTCGGAGGATCCACTCCTCAAGTACCATGTGTCGTGGGGTGTCAAGGAACTCATTCGTTTTTTCCCTTCTCTTCCCCGCACGCAGAAGTCCCAGAGTTATATCCGGGCTTCGGGATCTGGTAAATAAACGACGACGGTCGACTCATTCATCCATGTCTGCATCAGTCCGTCTGTTAGTCAGTCAGTTCGCTCGTTTGCTGGAGGATAATTTATGTCTCGGGGAAAGCCACGCTCGGAGTGCGCGAGCGAGCGCGTGTTCCATAAAATATCGCACAACATTCTCGTCCGGCCTCTCACTCCCGCTCGCTACGTACTAGTTTTCTGGTTGCGCCGCAGCATGCTCGAACGCTTGCTCCTCTGGCTGCTTGACTTCTAACATGGTTATGCTCTCGTAGGCCGCGGCAGCTCCTCGCGCCCTGCCGAGCACGTGGACTCACGGCCGGGCAGCCGTACCGACGAAGTTCAATTGACTGACGGACTCCCATTTCCGATTTAACGAGAATGTAAATCTAGCGGACAAAGCACCAGCGGGCAGCTGAATAGAGATACGATTGGTCATAAATCAGAAACAGTTCGGAATTCCTTCGAATCGAAGTAGCGGCAATCACGGAGCGTGATTTCCGTGGGATTGGGGCGGTTCTCGAAACTTGCCTCGCGTCCCCGGTCGGTGGGTCGGGGATTCCGATGGGGAGCGGAAGAGATTCCCCTCGAAAATTATCCACGAAAATTGTTCGATGTCTGTCCAGACTGCTCTGAACACGGAGTGACCGGTGGAGCAGCAGCGCCCAGACGGTCATTGAGTCAGACAGTCTGTCTGTCTTGCCGCCGTTCACAGGAGCACGCAGGGGATGGACGGCAGTCGTTGTTGTTGTTGTTATTATTATAATCATCATCATCGGAGGGAGGGAGGTTTCGAGCTAGCGAGCCAGCGCGGTTTCGGAGAGCTATGACCTTTCAAAATAACAAAAGAAACGTTGCTGAACGGAATCGCGCGCTAGCTGTTCGACCAACCCAAAAGGCTTGCTGAACGCCGCCGGGAGAGAAAGGAGGAGGGAAATTTTCGACGATTTGTTTATTTTTCCGTTGTCACTGCCTCTCGTCGCCGTCTCGCTGTTCGAGTGCCCGATGGGCTGGTCTATCGGTTCCCAAGAGGGGAATAGACTTGCATTTTGGAAAACTTCGATCGAATGCCTGAGTCGATTCCCTGATGAAAAGCTCACGTATCCGGAATTGAATGATGCATCGCGATTGGAACGATCGCGGGGATCGGTGGACACGGCGCGGCGGGTGGAACTCCGGGTCCGACTGGGATCTCTCGTGATAGATGGGCACGAATAGAGTGGATTCCATGCGGTCTTCGGTGTCATGTACGCACGCCACCATCCGCCCAACGGAACGAGCGACCGACACCCGAACGCCTGGATGGACGAACGGGCAGACGGACAGACCGAGCGACGAGAGAGATGACGTTCAGGCTGCCGCGGTCGGTCGGTAACAAAGTCGAATGCGTTGTCTTGGATCTCGCTGTTGTACTTGCTGTGTGACGCTGCTATCCGAGCTGAAATGGCAACATCCATCCATTTGTCGTTTTCTAATCGTCAAGATCTGGGGTCAGTCAGCTATCCAACAAGCAGAGCGGGCGAACAGACAACCTACCCGAGTCTCGTAGCGAGCGAACGAGCGAGCCAGCCAGCGGCTGACTCAGTGACTAACTGACCGACCGACTCACAGACTGACTCTCGGTGTGTTTGGAAGCTCTTCCACGGAAGACGACCACGACGACGATGACGAAGAAAGAGGGGGATAGCAGCTGAAGTAAAAAGAACAATCAGCGAAGGTGGGCGGGTAAGCCGGCTACCCGGTCGCTTCGCGGTTCGCGCACCATTTCAGAGTAGATCTCACTCACTCATTGACCGACCGAACGGCTGGCTTGCTGGCGGTCGACGAGCGGGCGGACGGGCGGCCGTTCGAGCGGCGTCCGACGAGCCAAGGGTGACCCCGATCAACAGAAGGAACAAGATCGTCCCCATCTTGTTCTCTTTTATTATTTGAGCCTTACCGCGTCGTCGGTCGCCTCCACCGACACCACCGGCATCCACAATGGCGACTGAAATCAAGAGGCGCAACAATAACGACAAAGCCTCGGCCACAACAATGAGTCCCACTCCGAAAATTTGACTCTTAATCTTCTTTCCCGGGCTCGGATCCAGCACTGGTGGACCGGCGAGGCGGTTGGAATTCTCCCTCTTCAAGTTCCCGCAAATCGATCCAGTCTCGAGCGCCTGGAGGCTACGACGACGATGGGAGGGGTCGTCTCAACTTTTTCTGTTCTGCTAAAACTTCAGTGAGACCTCTGAATTTCGAAGTTGACGTCGACACGTAAAGCTCCAGTGTCCGTTCACTTCTCTTCTCGGTCGGCGTTTGGCTCGCCTCCTCGTCTTATACGCAGTTCCATTATCATTCCTCCATTTTTGCTTTTGATGCTCTGCCGTGGCCTGAATTAATATTCATTAGGAACCAATTATGGGTCTTGTGGTGACAGCGTTAATTCAGCCCGACACCAACTCGAGACATGGAACAGGGCCTCCCCATCCTGACAGTTCATTCGAGCTCGCCGACATCGTCGACTTTTCCGTCCGCGGAATGCAATAGGTAGACTGGGAACTCTCATGCCGTGTGTTCCCGAGCCCGCAAGTCCCGTATTGGGCATCCCGGTGTTGGGTGAACTCGGGCGAGAGTTATTGCACTTGTAGGTTTTCCCAAATAATAATTCCCTCCACGACGCCTGCCAGCCCCACTCAGCTTGGGGAGACGGAGACGGCGAATCGCTCCATTCCGGAGAATTCCCCGGAAAAAAACGAAAGTTTCCAGTCTCCATTCTTGTGGAGACGTTGGCTGCAGCTAACGACTTAAGAATGTTAGACCAGCGATATTTTCCACATGAAATTCGATCTGATCGCTCTTTAGTTCAGAAACTTGGTCGGGAACAGGTCTAATTGACGTCATGCTCGATCATGCATGGGCGAGCGAGCTTTCACGGATCTTTTAGGCGACAGACTAAGACCGAACGATTCTCCTCTTCGAAGTCATACCGCTGCCCACCGGTCTGCCCTCCAGTCTTTTATTCGAAGCTCGCCTCCCTTCGGCCTCAGACACCATGCTGATAACGTTTGAACCTCGACCGAGGAGATGATGTAGCATGAATGCTGAGAGGACCTCGACCGAGCCCGTGCACGTGAGAAAATCGAATGGTGTTCGGAAACGGCCTGGAGAGATTACAAAACTATCGTCGGAGCCGAGTTTTCGTAAGCTCCCTTTGCTGCTCTCGCTAGATCTACACGAGCCACGGCGGAATTCGTGGCCGACGGCGAGCTGGCGAAGACTGAGCTGGCGAACGAGCGGGCGGACGGGCGGGCAAACGAGCGAGAAACGACTCCACCCGTTCCGCGCCCTTAACCTAACAGCACAACTAACTCAACAGGGTATGGAGCTAGGCTGAAAAAAAACAAAGCGAGCCCGCAGCTCTCATCTGCTGCTCATTCCACGTCAGTACACGGAGCTCGTCGTCTGTGGACACCCACCCAGGTATCGACTGGATCCGATAGATTCGATTATTTCGTCGAGATCTCTCGTGATGCTCCACCGAAAGCACGGATCGGCGATCAGCTCAAGGTCTCCGAGCCCGAGGGTCTCCGTGAAATTACCGACGATCCACCTGACGTCGGCATTTCTCGCCTCAGCTTCGGTTCCTCCGCCGGCCCTCTGTTCGGTAGACAGAAAATGGACCGAGCGACCGCCTTATTCGCTCTTTTACGTACATATATACCGACAGGAAGAGAGGCGACGGATGCGTGGGTGTCATTGCGGTGCTCGCTTGCTCGCCGCGAGCTAGCTTTCTCATCTTCGGTTGTTTAGATGAGCAAGCAGACAAACAGTTCCTCACAGAGACGAATGGGGAGCTAGCATACGGAGGAACAGCGGGAAATCGGAGATTGAAAGTTCAAATTGAATCGTCATCGCGGTCATCATCGCCGACGTCCCGGACCATCTCATGGCCGGTCGGCACCGTGAGGCAGTCGCCGAGGCTCATTAGTTCATCTTCGAGATTGCTCTGATGGCCCCCGTATGTTTTCGCTGTAGCCTCAGGAGTGCTCGATTACGTTTTTCTTATCATAATCTTTCACGATGACTTCTTCTTATCATGGCCCTCCATGGCGAGCTTCGGGTGAGTTTTTTCTACTTTCAGTATAATTCGGAAGATCGATGTGATTCAAAGTCGAGAGAGATATCTGTGATGTTCCTTCATAATTCCTTCGTTGAAAGATATCTAACTATAGCTATCGATTTTCCCAGGAATCTGACGATCATCTTGGAGGTGCGATCTTTCTCGAGGGGATCCGAGGAGAGAGAGGATCCCAAATCCCAACCTCAGGATTGAGGCATCTCCGTCTGACTCTTGAATCGGAGCGAAAAATCCACTAGACTGAGTCAATCCGACCTGAAATTTTGCTTATCCTTGTATTATGACTGTTTGAGCAAGGTTTCAGGTGTGTTCGGTTCAGTTCTAATCACCAGTACATCGCGCTTGTCGAGATGTAAATGTACTCGCTAATTTTTAATGTTCGACATTTCAAGACCACTGAATGTCTTATCCAGTCGTAATTGTTCTCCTGCACTCGAATTGACAAAAGAAACCTGTTCCGCGTCCAATGCTCGTGGCGTCTGAGAAACGAAAAAAATAGATAACATTCCGACGCTCGTCTTATCTCGTGACTCGTGAGCCTGGGTGTTGGCGATCGCAGCTCTGTTTTGGCTCGTGGTCGGCGGACCTCTCTTTCCGACTGTGTCGGACCCAACTTTGGACGGAACACGAACTCTGATGTACCATAGGAATGTTATGCGCGTGGATCTCCGCCTTTTGGACCTCCTCGCTGGTTTCTTTCCTTGCTTATTTTCGTTAGGAATCTCGTGCACACGAAGCCGGAGCAGTCGCCGATGCTAAACGTCGGACAGACAGAAAACACAGTATGCGTGGGTTTAGAAATAAATGGGTTTATTACCACCACGCTCCAGAGCGACTTAGGCGACCTGTATCGGTCGCACAGCCACACCGCGGGCGACTACAGCATAGAATGGTTGAAAGCAAAGCGGATATCTTCGAGGGATTGTGTATCCAGGGCAGAGATCGCCTGTCCTATGTTTTCTATGTACATCGGCCGCGCAGGCTGTTTTCGTCGCGTTTCTCGGCGCCTTGATGATTTCTCATATATCATGGCATAATCGAAATCGTGATCATCCCCATCGAGAACAATGTGCCGATCGTCTAGAAGTTCTACATCTTTGTTGCGATGATCATCCTCGTAATTATCCATCTGTGTTATGAAACTCGTCAATGTTGTCGTTTAGGTAGTCGTCCGCGGGCTGGTGGGAGAGCTCGGTGGAAGTCAACAAGAGGAGGAGAACAATATGCTTTTCGCGCGAGGAGCGACCGTGGGGTGGAGTCGGGTAACATGTACAGTTTCGCTCTTTGAAAAATCGTCATTCCTCATTATACGCGTCTCATCGCGATTCTCATGACTTGCATTTGTTTGAATCATCTTCAACTGCTACAAGTTCTTTTTTTTTCTCATTAGCGTCCTCGAGACGGTTTTTGTTAGGGAGGAGAAATATCTTAGAGAAGACGAGCGTTTCTCGGAATCGATTTCGACCGTTGAATTTGCTGTTGGTTGACTTTCTCTTGCTTGGGATCCTTGGGCTTATAACGGTCATTTTTCCCCGTTTTCGTCTCTTGTTTGGCGAAGCTGGAAAAAACGAAATACCGGATTGTGAAATTTCAAGTCTCCGTCGGCTAGAGAAACTGATCACCGTAAAGAGCCGCTCAGATGAGAGTTTCAACCCGCGGCGAACCAGAACCGGAATTCCGGATATAGGTCTCGGAACGAGCAGACGGAGAGCTCGAGCGTATTTTTTTGTAGAATATCACCAGGGATACAATGAAAGTCGATTCAGATGATCGGTCGAGCTGAGAGTGAATTATGCGTACCGTGATTTATGCTCCTGTCGGTTCAAAGTAGCGGAGCCTGGATTAAAGAATGAATTGCTCCTGTTGACATTCGCCTCGGGGCTTCTCCCCGTTCTCTGCACTCCCGGAATATACATCACAATGGGTTCGCGTACGCCCGCGGCTTCCGATGCAGTCATGGAACCGCACGAAGACGCTCCACTATTGAAAAGATCACCTGGAAGAGGAGGTATGTTCTCGGAAAACTCCTCTCGATGCGAGGAATCCCTTGCGGTTCCCCTCACGAACGTGCGAGGAAAATACAATACTAATATTTAGGACAGCTCTCCGAGCGATGCGGCGGAAATTTCTGGAAGTCTCGGACGGTAATGTTCCGCTAATTGATCTTGGCGAGAAAAAATGCATCTGGAAGGTACCTCGAACGTTCCTATGATGGAACGCAGCAGCTAAGCCTCCACGTCTCGAGTAGGGCGGGTGGTCTTCGTCAACCGATGACGGAGCGTCGGAATAGGCTTTGCGGGGTGTTTGTGCGATCGGCGCCTGCGTCGAATAGATGGGTCCAGTCGCTGTACTTCCGCCGTCGACCGATCTCTTCGACTTGGGCGTGCGGCCTTGAAAGATGGAAACTTTTCAAATCGGATCTCTCGGCAACGATGCATTTCATCGAGAAGGATCCGTCTCGATAGAGCTACAATGAGACAATCCGGGAGAAATTCAGAGAATGCACCCACCCAGACTGAGCGACCACGAATACGTGTGAGGAGGCTTCGGCGGTGCTCCGTATTCGTCCTCGTAGGTCGGATATGGAGTGCGGTTGTACGCCGGGCTCAAGTCCAACATCGAGTTGTAGTGTTGACTCCGGGAATTCGGTCGCGCCGGTTGGCTGCGACTCGCCGATCTCAAGAGGCTTTGGGTCCTCTCGACCCCTTGAGAGGACGTCGACGAGGAGTCGGACTCCTGCGCAGTTTTGGACTTCTTGCTCTTGACTTTCTTTTTCGTGCCAATGTTGAAACCGAAGCTACGGCTCGACGTTTTCACATGAGACTGAAAGAGGGTTCAAACTTTAGGTTCCCGGGGCACTTGACCGACTGCGGCCCATCACACGACTCTCGATTCCCTCGCGGAACCGTCAGCGTCGGCCGTATGGGTAGACATATTGACATCTGATTCTCTGGATAGACTGCTCACAATTGGAGTTCGGGATCTACTGGCGGCGCTCTCATTATCCGACGTGAAGTCGGAATGAGCGTTATTGTCGGAAAATCGTTGGGCGTGGAGAGGTGACACGGCTCTCCTGTCGTTTTCGCCATAGCGGATCGGACTACCGGGGCGATAATGTTTCCATTGAGGCGACTGAGAGCGGACTTCGCTCGTTGACGCCCATTTCGCGGGCGGTGGAATCAGGTAAGAAGACGAGGCCCAACGGGAAGGTGGAGGTGGGGGTGGAGGGGCTGATTGGGTTTTCTTTAGGCTCTTGTTGACCTGACTGTACAGTGGGGCGTATATCCGAGAAGGCTGTTCTTCTACGGGCGTCAGGTTTCCGGGCTTCACCTGCAATTGGAGAATGCGGTAGGAAAATGTTGGAGAATCTTTGAATGCTGGAGAATCCTGCAATGCCAAATCAGGAATTCGAGCTTCGGGCTCCTTAGCGTATCGCAATGGAAAGCGCCGAAGAGGTTCATATTGTGCCGGATCTGGAGGTCTCACCTGCACAGCCGCATCCTTCATGGGGGGCGGAGGTAAGTTGATGATATTAAGGTTCGTCGGAGCCTTCGTTCGCAACGGGCGCTGAGGCGGTCCGCCATCCGAGTACATGGAATCGTCGCTGGATTCGAATGGTGGGATAGGTCGGAAGTCGTGCCGGATCTCTTGGTGGTTATTCCTGTTTCCCTTCGGTGAGTGATTCAGAGTCACCGTCGATATGAACGGACCCGGCGACGTGGAGCGTAACGGCGACGATGGCAGACTGATTCCTGGAAGAGAAGCAGGGTCCGTCTGATACTCACTCATTCCCTCGAAACGAGTCCAGCCGGCCTCCGATCATGATTCATGAATCGAAGCGCGATAGACTGTGTGGGGTATCGTTCTCACCACTATCCCGGTTGAGGAAGGAGCTTCCGCTCTGGAAAGAACTGTTCTCCTTGTCGCTCGTGTTCACCGACGAGTCTGTGGCTTGGCTGTAGCCGAGTGGATTATTGAAGGATACGTGTTCGTAAGGCTTGGGTTCGTAGGTGGTCGTCGTAACTGTCCGTTTGACGAATGTGGGTCCTTTGATGTGATTCGTCGTTATCGTCGGAGGATCTGGAGGTGACGTCGATGGCCGGATGGGAGGGCTTGAGCTCCGAGTTATCGGCGACCTCGACAAAGTCATCGCTGGCACGGGCATCGTTTGCGTCTGCAGGTCGTGTAAGCCTTTCTTGGGACCTGACGGCGGGAGAACATATCCAGATAGTTAATATTTCCAATTTCGATCCGGTCAGACTGATCCAAGTTCCAATACAGTGTAGGACACCTACCAGATGTTTCTAGATCTTCCTTGAGTTTTTGCTTCTCGACCGCAGCTTGCCGGTTGAAGAGACTCACGATTTTCTTCACGTGATTTCGCTTAACCTGGGGGGATTCCGACCCTGCCTGTTTCTTATTCCCGAGTTTCCGGCCCACCAGCGGGGAAGTGTGTTTTACCTGAGGGATAGAAGGAGAGCTTGGAAGTATTTTTTCCTCGTCAGATATTGAACTCCCGAGATGCCTTCATCGCACGGGCTCAGCTCGAACGACGTCAATGTACTCACTTTGTACTTAATTATATGGTTCGCCTCTTTATCTTCCGGTCTTCGGGTCGAGTGGCTTCTCCAGACGCTACTCCAGAATTTCTTGCCTCCGTTCGACTTTTGATTGGTCGTCGATAGGTTATTGTTGAGATTGTTTTGACTGTAGCGATTGTTCAAGGTTAGAGTGTGTGAAGGCGCGTGGTAAGGCGACGAGGCGTATGGGATGCCGTTCCCGTTCAGGTTTGTGTTACTGTAGTCGATTTCGTTTCCGTTCGTTACTGGCGAATTCCGTCCGTTGAGCGAAGTCAGTCTGAAGTATATTCAGGATGATCAAAAACTGGCTTCCGAATCCACCCTTCTCAGAGGTCGTCGAATATTTAGGGATTTTTAAGGAACCCTAGAGCTCCAAAATGCTTCGTGGGCGTACTCACGAGTCAAACTTAGAGAACGAGTGGGATGTTCGTCTGGGGTACTGGACACGGACGTTCTTGTTGAACGAGACGCTCTTCCCCTTTCCTTGAGGGGTAGCAGCCGGAGATCCGCGGGAATCTTCGCTCCTCTCCGACCCCGAACTCACTGATCGCAATGAGTCACTTCTCCTCAGACGTGACGCGGAGGAGGGTGACAACGGACGGCTCATGGCACGCTGGACTGCACCGACCAGCATTCAGCCAGCGCACCTCCTCGTCGAGCTTTCTCGTATGGGAAATCTGCAACGCATCGACAGGTTAGAGGTTTGAGCAAGCATTCCAGAACGACACGGAAGAAATAGACTCAACGGGATTCCAATCGAATCCCTTTTTCCCCAATCAGGAGGGGAATGAGAAGGAGGAGCTCCCCGTCCGGGCAGCAGAAAGTGGACAATGATGCTAATCGTTCAAAGCACCGGACACGCTAAACAATCGAGATATGGAGGGGGAGGATGCCATAATTTGTCAGAAGCTGGCGAGAAACTCCATGATCCGATCCCTCTTCCCTCGAGGGAGTCCCTTTATAACAGACTGTCCCGGATTTTTGATACGAACTTCCAGCGGGCTGAGCGACTTTCGATCAACATCGTGGCGTCATTCTCTGTCTATCTAGAATGTGTTCTCTCTCAAAGCAAGTGGGCGTCTTGAAAAGCTCGGTCCATGGATCAACGGCATGCTATGTCCGCAGAACGAAATTTTTGATCGCACAAACGATATTCCACGTGAGAACACCACGAGGGCTGCAATGGGAGAGATTGGGTATCTTTTTTCAGGACAATGAGTTCTCATTCCTTCGATCCGCATACGCTGCGAGAAAATCACGATTTTTAATATTTCCGCGCTTCTTTTCTCCCATGCTTGCTTTTGTCCGAGGAGTTCGCGGAAGCGCACTAAGAGGGTCTGCGGGACGGTGCCTGAAGATCGGGTGGGGATACCCGACGGACGGATTGCGTCCGCGGAATATTTAAGTTTCTTCTTCTTCTTCCGGAGAACCGCAAATTGATCTTCATAACTGAATACGAAGAGAGTCTGCAGGAAGGCTGTCAGCCGTAGGCGTACTCCGACAAGTGTTTGTTTCATCCATTCTCCATCTCGCCGACGAACAAGTTTCGCCATGACCCTTCTTGAGGCAGGGATATCTCCAACCAGCCCGAAACCAAACAGCGATTCAAGACGCGAAAGAAAACACGACGGATCCGCCCGAGTTCTGCGACTTCGTCACAAGTCTGCTGTGTCTGCGAATATGAGTACATCGTCCGAGGAAACGTTGCAACGACAAGAAGAATCACACAGAAACCACCCGATGAACGTTTGCGCTTTCGAAGTTCACCAGAGACCCTGGCTTGCACGTGGGCGCCGCAAGTGCGACCCAAGGTCAGAACCCGGGGTTCGCATACGTGGATGAACGTCGCATACGTCGGCGTTGCTCCGCTATCGGTGAACGCAAGCTAGCGAGTCGGATCGGGTGGTGTGATCACTCCACGCTACCTAGCAATCGAATAAATGGAACAATTGGCGGACCGCATAGGTCGATCACGAGCTGAATCAGCCCGGGGAGTTGCATAGGATTCGACTTCCGATATCTCCGAACTCTGGACTAACCCTCTCATGAGCTGAAGGGTTTCCTCTTTGATGTCGGAAGCTGTTACGGATCGCGCTAACTCCATCGAGAATTTGTTCTGCGTCGAGGTGACGAGTGACGACTCCTATATCCAACTGAGTCAGCGGTGGCGCTCTTCGGAACAATCCGTCTGTCTCCCCGTTTCTTTTCCATTCCAGGAATGAAATGCATCTCATTAGCCGTCCATCCATAGCTTCACCTGCCGCAGCTACCAATCGTTCTCACGGTCGTCGCTATCATCAACATCGATCGGGGAAATCTTTCACGTCTGACTGAATTACTTTCGAAATGCCCTAATGGACTGCTGGGCAGCTAGCCGATAATTGCTCCGGGTGGTAAACAATCAGAAATCAATCCGCACGAAATGCAACCGACTCTTCAAGTTCCATCTACTCATCTTCATCTCTAAGATGACCAAAAAATGAACGAGACGCATCTCCCTCGGTTCTTTTTTTTTTTTCTTCGAAGGAAGGCTCTTCCCGACGGCACTGTTTAGTATTTGTGAGTTCACAACGCCGCGGAATATCGAGAGATGAGTGGCCCTTCGATATCAGATCGGTGGGTGGTGTTCGAAGGCTCCGAACGCTCGCGAATCGTTCCGATTTGCGAACGTACATCATATCCGCTCATTGTTTCGCGATCCAGCGGATTTTCGCTAATATCAAAGATAACGATCCTGCTGCTGTTTAGTCACTTTGTCTTCGTTGCGGAGCAACAATGATACGTAATTGCGACTTCGGAACGGTGAAGCACAAAGTAAAACTGCCGTACTACAGTCAAACTTTTGATGGTCACGGGCTCCAAAGACGGGTGATGAGCATGCGGGAAATTGAGAGAATCGTTTGTTTTCTGACCGATCGAGTGAATGACCAGATGAATGGTCAGCTGCAGATAGAGCGTTTCCTTTCCTTTCCCATTGAACGGAAGTCCAATGGGGGGAAGTTCCAATCCTCATTTCTCGGATTAGTGGGGGGTAGGGAGATTTCTGAGTTATTGTCATACCGGCATGGAGTTGACAGATCGGACCGCTCCTCTCATAGACATTTCGCATGGTTCTTCTCCGCTTCAGAGAGACCAATGGTCTCGCGGGAAACGCGCTCCTTGTGCCACTAGGCTCGAGCGGCGCATTGGCATCAGCTAGTCACCGAACGGTGAAAATTTTCGCGAGCTATTTCCGAATCCATCTTCGTTTTACGGCCGCAGCGAATCCTTGGCGGACCATCGCATCGTCTGGGTCAGGACGATTAGTCAACAGGGTGCCACAGTTTTGCAGTCAATAAGCGTCGACGCATTCATAATTGAGCTTTCACATGACATGCTAATGAAATTTCGCACTATACGGAGGTAGAAGCTCAGTTGTATTCTTCGACTTCGTTCGCTTGCGTATTTTCTTGCTACACGGAGTGGGAGCCACCCTCAAACCGGCCTTGACGTCATACGTGGGATTCCTTGGAGCCGCCGCTTCACCGTACGGTCGAACTTAACGGAACACGCTAATCAAGTAACTCTCAGTCACTTTGATGACCGGCATCCACTCGAGCGCGGATTCTGCGATTCGGTCATCCTTGGATTCTGCGATTTATTCTCTTACGGGGCCGAAAATTAGACTTGTATCCGCGAGGTCGTCCATTTTTCGGGAACTTGAAGGGTGAGGAAAGTAGCCTAATCCGATCGGAGATGAAGCGTCGCCGCGCTGGTGACAGGTGGCTCTCACTGTAGTGGCTCAAGTCGGAATTCCCCTCCTTTCAGGATTTCGGATTCCGGATGTGGCATGCGCTTGAAAGTACATGGCGTGAGAGGGAGCATCATTTTTTTATTCGGAATATCGAACATCGGAAGGGACGGGCACGAGAACAATGCTCGATAGATCAGTACAATCTCCTGCTCGCGCAGCACGTATTCGAATTCCATATATATAATCTCACGGGTCTTCGTCGATCTTCAGCCGAAGATCAGCGCCGGCACGCCATCGATTCGACCGCTCCCCCAAGTACAGGCGCTCATGTGCTGGTCTTCCATTTTTCTGCTGATATTCGCTGAAGTATGAACTTCTTGTGCGAAAGCCTGATAAAATCCGATGGGAGCTCCCCCATATCGATAACTCCTATCTGCGTGACGGGTACACGTATCCGGTCCGGTCGATCGAATTTCAATTGTGAGATTGTCTCAGAACCGGGGATCTGCTCAGGTAATCACGGTTCCTGCGACAAGATGGTTACTGACCAATAAATTCAAAAACCGGAGATCGGGGATTGAAGAAAAAGGCAAAAACGCGAATTTCTCGGCTCGAAGATCCAGCAAGCTCCAATTCATCAACGATATGATAGACATCTGCTCATAGCTTTCACGCTCCTCCCTTCCCATTTGATGGGCGAGCAAACAAGCTGCACCGAAGAAGCGGAAAAGGTTTCCCAGACTGAAAGCTCCGATCTCCATACCGGAGTCTTTCCGAGCGTTTCGGTTTCCCCCTTTCAATTGTCGATCGAGTGAGGCTTGCAATCAGAGCTCGGTTTCGAGGAGCAGTTTTTTTTTGAAGTCTCAGCGGAGCGAGCAACGAGTCGTCCACGGCGCGTCCCATGATTTCCGTGGCTGAGCCACGCAAAGGGGAGAACGAAACAGACTGAGCAGGCGGCCGGACTGAACGGTGCCGAGTTCTGCAAGTTTATGCCAACTTTTCTCCTACTCTTGTTCCCTGCAAGCTATCACCAGCTTAGCTCCCAAGCGCACTGTGAAGTCGAGTTTTCGCTTCCTTCGGGAGTCCCTCGCTGCCGAGATGACGTATCCGAATGAAAACGAACGATTCTAATACTTTCGTCGTCTGAAGTCGCCAAAATGACCTTGAGCGGTGCTGAATTTGGCTAACGCTGTATCCAAGCGAGACACGACAACGCGGGCTTGCCCTGTGTCTAAGCGCTCGAAACACGGTTATGCGTTTCGTACGCCTCAGTCGCGTACGTCAAACTTCTCACGAATGATTCAGGATCGTTCTATATCTCCTGGGAGAGGAGCCACCCGTGACTCTAACAAGAGGGAAAATTATTTAAACTCTCAACGATTGTTTCGAATTGATTGATTCACGGGACTTTGCGCTCGCCTTGGAGAATTACAAAATCGTTTTTTGGGCGGATCTGAGCACGGAGCGCCTGATCCTTTCCTCTCGTTTGTCTCGTGCCGTCTGAATTCATTTGATGAGTCAGATGCCTCCGGTCGATTCTCGTCCTCCACCTGGCGGCTCCTATGACATGGTCATCGCCTGGTCAAAAAAATGAGGCCGACTGCATGCGCAAATCGATTTCTCAATAAATTCAAAAGCAACGGATCATCCGCACGCCTCCAGAACCCTCTTAAGGAATTCATGATCCGACCTCGGACGAGAGCGGCCCGAGAAATGGCCGGAGACAGCGAGTCGACATGTTTCGGAGAGGCTCTCTTATTTCTGACAGCGGCTCCGATGTAATATTCTGCTGAGCGAGTCGAATTGAAGATCTCGTGAAGGTTTTTCTGCATCCGATCGACCTGATTCTCGTTATTTTCGTGAGTCTCAGAATGCCTGTGCATTTATATCTGTGTGCATTTTGTACGTTCGACGGCGACTGTGTGCCGTTCGTGGAGCTGAATATTCAAGCGACACGCGTGAAACAACAGCGGTCCAGCGTCCCACAATCCCCGGAATTCTCTATGAGTTGACTCCCCGAAACGGAATGCTTTCGTTGTAACGAGCACTTTCCTCATCAATCGCAGGCGTTCTTCCAAAAGGAAAATTACACTGCGGAAAAGGGAAGATGCTTCATGATGACTTTAAACTAATTTTCGCAACCGCCCAATGCTTCTCTCTGTAGGACCCGGTGTCGGTCATCCGTCGGACCACAATTTCATGGATGAGCGAGGGTCGGAATGTGCCGGAACTTTTCATGATCCGAGGACATTCCATCTCTTCAAAGCGCAAGAGCACTCCATGGAATCGAGTCAAGGCAAAGATCGAACGCCGGCGGATTTTTTGAATGTCACTTCAAACGGTCAAACTTGAGAACGATCGGGGACATTCTTACCCAAGATCTCCGCAATACCAGCAGACCCTTCCCAATCAGGGTTCCGCTGGAACAGAGCTGTCCGAAGGCGGCATGAGATTCCGGTGGAGAAAAAAATTCAAATTCGGTGTCGTATCACTGCGATTTACGCATAGACTTCCGCTCGGAATACGCGTCTACTCATCGGGAACGAGACAACGCCGAATCCAACTGTATTGGGAAAGAAGCCCTCGATTCGTGGAAGTGTCTTCTCTACTTTGGCTATTCTCTGTCGGACTGTCGCATTATTGGAACTTTCCTCTGGGAACATCCGGTAGGGGGAGCCGTGATGTCACCAGAGCTATATATTCTCGATTCCATCAGTTTTTATAACAAAAGCAATTATATAGATTGTGCTGTCATTATCGACTTCATTCTCCTGCTGAAGAGGTTGCTGTCCACCAAGCTTGTGGATAGAACAACCGCCTGAAACGTTTTGCCTTTCGCCCGCTCCGCCCCCGCGGGGCACTCGCGGTGGTGACCCGAACCGTTTTGCCCCGCAATAATTCAAAGCAACGCTCATAATATTCAGGTTGTTCGTCGTACTAGTTATGGTAAAGCGCCGACCGCCATGCCAGTCTGGAACGTTTCGGGCATGAGGGGCCCTTAATACAATGGCTTGCGAAACATTATGTAAGGAGTCCTATGCATCGTGAAAAATTCGAGGCATCGTCGGCCCGAAAATCAGGGATTCGAAAGCGATCGCGTATGCGTAGACTCGCGTTCCCTGGGAGTGCTTCCAGCGTGAGCTCTCCAGAATTATCCCGCTTCATCAGTATCGTTCGCTGAACCTGAACCTCTCCGGGAACCTCACCGACGATAAACGTGAGTAAGACATTCCCCCACTGAAGAATCAGGGGGCGAAGTTTTGGTCAGAAGTACGTGAATGAGTGTAGGATCTAACTGTCGTTGAAGAATTCGGAAGTATCTTCCACGAGGCGATCTTCCCACAGAAACTGCTCGAAGGTCTCAAGCGGGCCGGCCGTTGGCCGTGGTTGAGCTTGAGATCGACCCACGCCCTCGGTAGCCCGGCGACCGACAACTCCACGAGCGTCGGCAAAAGACGCCAGAAGCGAACAAGCGACCAGACGTATTTCGATATTATTCCTCTATTTTCGGATCCATGAGATTCCCCTCTCTCATCCCGCTTTGAATCCACCAATCTCGTTCTTGATCCGTGTCAAGAAATTCCATTCGAGCGTGCATTCCGACATTCAATTGATCGTCAGCACATCAAGGACGACCTCAGAAAAAAAATCGGACATCACTCAGTCATTCGAATAATCAATCGATCGATCCGAATTCAACCAATTCGGAACGAATCGGAATCGGGGCGAAAAGATTCGAGGAGTTTCAAGTTCTCTCCCTCCACCCTATCCGCCAAGGAACTTCACATAAACGATGGCTCGAGTCTTTCATACCCGAAGACGATTGCCATCGTTTGACCAAAAAAGGTTTCCGGATTGCTTGTGAATTTTTTGATTAATTGATTCGTCTCTCACCGAATCGGTGTTCGCCGCCCGTTGTCACTGATCATAATCATCATAATTACGGGCCGACACGTCGTGCTCTACAGCAGAATACGTGGGACGGATTTTCGAGTCGGAAGAGACTCACACAAGCATCGAAAGTTGATGAAAACGTGTCAGAAATTCAATGTCGGAAACGGGCGAGCAAGAGACATTGCGCTCCTGAACATTTCCCGCGGAAGACCGGGCGAGTAGATGGAGGGGAATCGGCGGACCTTCCGTGAATTGAGGATCGAGAAAGACATTCGGCGGTCGAGCCCAGGACTCCGCCGGTGTTGGATATTTGATCAGCATCCCGAGCGCTCATGTTAACGTCATCCCACCGTGGGAGGTATATCACCGACAATCGTGAGGGTTCCGAGAGAAACTCTTCTCTGGCTGGTTCATTGCCTGGCTGGCTCGTATGTTCATCATCGCAATAATTGACCGTGAAATTGAGGCATGACCACACCGCGGCGCAAAATTGAAGTTTTTTTTCTCCGCGCAGGACTCTCTCCTGATCTTCCGAAGCCGCAGCGACGACGCAAGCCAAAGCCACGAACAGACCGATGGCGAATATTCTTGCTTTCTAAAACACGAAAATGCAGATTAGGAGATGTTCACTGTTATTCCCGCTGATGCTATGCCCGCGTCGGCTCATGATTCCTGAGCTGCTGATCCTCCGTGGCCTGGCTGAACGGTCCTGTCCCCTTCCTCTCTTCCTGCCTGCCGAGAGATGATCGTCGCCGCCCAAGAGCCCCACGGAGTTCGGGTCGTCCGGCCGAAACGCTTTCTCGGAAATTTTTCCCTTGGGCGAGTCTCACTGGAGGATTATGATCCAAGGCTAGTTATCGAGCAAATAATCCGCGAAACGCTCAAGTCCGTCTCGTCGTCATCCTCAAATAATGGGTGCCAGGGAAGCTACGAGACGTGTTCCGAACATTCGTCTTTATTTCGGTTACGTAAAGTCTGTGGGCGGCCCGGATATGAGTGTGAGTGTGTTTCTCCGTCGCCGCGCTCGCTTGTTTCTTGGTTCTTCCGATGGATCGTGAACCGTCCAGTATCCCTCGATTAATTGGTGTTCGATTCTGTTCGATTCAGCGGCGACAGCAGCAACACGTTCAAGTACTCCGAACTCCCACGCAAAACAGATGCGAACAATGGGACAGCTGCGCCTCAGTATGAGCTTTCAATAGCCAACATGATCCTGACACTTGTTGAAATGAAAAAAAAATGTACATGAGAAAACGGGGTAAAATACTGAAGGTCGATCCACAATGCGCAGCACCAACTGCGGCTGGAGACCACGTTGTCGAATATAGCCAGCGGCGGATCCACGAATATGACGCCCCCAGGACCGCCGTCCTTATACAACCCATCTGGGAAACCCATCCCGATTCTCCCCGGCGCTTGCACCAAGTTTTTAGGATTCGTCTTCTATTTTCTATTCCACAAAAAGCCTGAGGATGCGTAGACTAGGAAATTGTCCCCGATCATTCAGTCGATCCCAGAAGAGGAGAAGGAAGGAGGAGACTTCCTTTTTGAAATAGTTGTTCGGCTATCCAAGAATCGCCGTCTCGCCGAATCATGATTTCACTGAGTGAGCTGTCGTGGATCACAGAAGCTCCAACCAGGATTTCGCCCCCCGACAACTGCCGCCTAAGTCTTTAGCCTACTGGGTGAATCCGCCACTGAATGTAGCAGAGATGAAGATCCCGATACCACAATCGCATCAATGAAATTCCGTCAGAATCTCGCGAGAGCTTCCGTCCACCGCGCAAGACAGTCTGCGGATTCATCCGTTCTACGCCGACTATATTGAAGAAGAATCGTCAGGCACAAGTCCGAGGAAGAACGAGCGTCAACATGCAGCTCGGAATCCTTTGTCGTCAATGCGACTGATCGCTCGAGCCAACCATGTCGAATCTTAATCAAGGCTTCGCGCGTCGCTCGGCCCAGTTGCGACGAAGTTCATCGTGCGTCGCCGAACTTCTGGTTGAGCTCGGATCCTCTTGTTTGTGTGACGGCAACCAACGTGACGGCGATGACTACGACTACCAGCACAATTTCGACGACGATGACCTTGGTACAGAGCGAACTGTCTCCTGCCCTGCATAAACGTACTGACTTATGGTCTCTTCCTCCGGCGGCATGCGTCCTTCCGGCTGCCCGTCCGTCCGTCTGTCAGTCAGACGGTTCATCCATGTTGACGCTATGAGTTCTTTCGCTGTCTCGCTGCCGTGGCTGATTTTGTTGTTGTCATAACAAGTATGTTTTGTGGTACCCATCGATGCGGTAGCCGCTGCCGCGCCGTCAGTCACCGACGGTGCGACTGTCAGTGCTACCGCTACAGAGCGCGAAGTCGCTTCTGTAACAGTCGGTTCTGTTTCCTTAAATGGATACAGACGAAATGCCACTCCAGCTCGTTCAGCCAGCCATCAAGATGATTGAGTCGCAAACAAACGATTGCTTGACTGACTTCCCTTTCACGCCGATTCGTCAATCCCATCAGACCACGGGGATCTTCTGGCTGCTCGACTCGACTACCAGAATAGATCACGACGGGTTCGGACATTTCCTCGCGAGGTCCCAGCCGGAGGTTCTCCCAGCCCTCGGTTCGTCCACTCATTGCCGGACCGCGACCCGGTCGGCCACAGGGCTGAAGCTCTCCCCGGTATGGAATGTTTCGAAAGATTGCTGTACATTACCATTTCCTAGCCGTAATCCTATCCAACGTTCGGTTCCGTTCGTCTGCGTTGAAGTTGCAGAGCGAATTATACGGAGTTTTAAAACACTTCTCCGACCGCTTGGTTACACTATCGACGGGACGACGCACTCGATTGGTCGATCGATTAGGCGGGCGAGCGATTGTTCGCTGGCCCGACTGCAGAAGACTGACGAACGACCGAAAATGGCATCCACCCTCCACTCGTCGCTCGCGGCGGAATGCTTACGGGGGCGGATTGTATCGCGATCATGTCACACAAACTCACTCACCTCTCGGTCGGTGCGTCGGGCAAAAGGACGCCTCTCGACAGGGAGAATGCAATGGGGCAACTGTTTGCAACTTTGCTAGACTACAAAGGGCTCCGCTCGGATCCGAGAGAGAAGACGCAGCGCTCCTTTCCGCCGGCGGATCAGCGGCGGTCACCCTTGCCAACTTCGACTCCATTCACAACATAACACTCACCGTCATTCGCCGGGCGCGAACGGGGGGAACAGCGGGACTTCTGACGAATATTAGCCCATCTCCCCGAGCGATTAAGATTCATTCGAACATGATGACATTTCCGTGAGCGGAGCTCGACCAACCTTTGCAGGACATCGAAATCTTCAGGAACCTACGCCGAGACCGTCCGCGTTCCATACAAAAATCCACAAGGGACATCTGCAAAGGACCTAATAGCCATCCGACCGCTACTCGAGTCGATCCGAAATTTCTCCCAGTGAATTTCTCGATTTGGTACATGATGACACTTTTGTTGCTGCGGCCTTCGGTGGCCAGGGATGACAATTCAGATATCGAACTCCTCGGGATCTCATCGAAAATCCTGCGCAGGAATTCACGACTCGGCGCGCTATCATCGCTAATCGCAAGCGACTGTCAAATGTGGGTTTAGAGCTCAAGGACACTCAAGGTCATTTTCGGACTATGCTTCGGACGACGCCGTCGCTGCGCAGCTGCTCCGAAATCGCGGAAAAGCGATACAGTTCACAAACCGAGCGAGTTGATGAGTTCTCAATCTAGGTGCGCACAATCATTCAGATCACCCAGGGAGCTGAGATCATGATGAAGGAAATCAAAGGATTTCTTCGTTTTCCTCCCCGGCGCCGACTGCATTCAAGGATGGCTTTCGATTGTCTGGAACGCATACTTTCTGATCAAACCCATTGGGAGGATCCGTGGGCGATAGTTACGGTCCGCTCAGTACAGAAAACCAAACCCGCACGAAGTTTGATTTAAGCGGAAAATTCTTGAAATAGTCAACGCGAGATACGCGTCGTCGCGAATCACGAGAGAATCGCGGATGCCATGCGAAAGTTTCGCTCGCAGGAATCTCTTTCGATATTCGACTTTTCTACGCGATGTCTAAGTTTGCTGGAGATCACGAATTATTCCGCTCGGAGTTCAAATCGTCATGACGGCTGCCGTTAGACTCCGGAACAACTAGATTGCAAGTGCTTCCAACTCCTGACACTGGTGTGCAGGACCTGTACCTCTCTCGCTAAGGAAGACGGTGGTCGCCCCGCCGAAGTTGGTGTCCCAATGCAAAGATTGCGTGGCAGGCGGCTTACGTTAAAGTCGTCAACGGGGTTTCTGCCTCCCAAATGAAACGACCCGGTGACGTTGGTGACTTCTTTCGCATGAATATAATTTTCATCGGTATACAGGCTCCCTCCTACGCGCGGAGCTAGTCATCAGTACGACATGACGTGCCGCCGCAAAAGATTCGTCGGGTCGATCCGACGCGGTAGGGTCGCGCGAGGAGACCGCGGATGGTGGACGAAGGCCGATCCTCTCACATCCCGAGTTTCTTCGTTCTCCTTGTATAATTTTCTGCTTTCCCTCCTTCTGCAGAACTTCATCCTCGGGGGGGAATATATTGAGGATCGCTGCGTAACATTCTTCTGTATCTATATCTGTATCTTCTGTATAGCCCTATTCCCCTAGAATAGGGCTCCGACGAAAACAAACTGCACCCATTCAAGAGACGCACGTTTAGTTCCTAGGATACAAAGTTAATTTCACCGTGCTATCGCAGACCGCTCCGCCTTAGGGTTTTGCGATAACGTGCACCGTTTGAACTTCCTAATGATCTCGTTCCCCCATGATTTGGAGCAGGTACATGAAAAGGTTGATGACGTCCATGTAGATAATGATGACGGCGTATATGTACTCTTCTGGCTCAATCTCCACCTTCCTGCCGCCAAGTATCTGCTGCACATCCATTGCAAGATACGCCACGAATATCACGGTCCCCATGGCGACGTGGAGTTTCTGAACCATCGCGCTACCGGTGACCAGAGCGAGCAGAGATACGATGATTAACGACCAGAGCGCTAAGAATAGCACGCCCCCACACGAAGTGATATCGTAATCCGTCCTCGCAGCGAAAATCGCCGCAGAGAGACAAACGATGGCGCAGGTTGCCATGGTCCACATCACGGAGTCGAGTTTGTAAAGGCTCGCCATGGCGCCCGCCGAGCACGACAAACTCAGGGTGAAAACACCTAGGAAAATCCAGTTCCATGGGTACTTGCGTCGGAGTCCCGCGCAACAGAACAGACTGAAGTAAGAGAAGACGAAGAGAATGCTGTAAAACAGATATCTCCGATTAGTTTCCGGCCTCTAGATATGTGCTTCAACGGAGCAGGATTGAGTCCTATCACCCATTCCCATCTTCCGGCTCGAAACCTCCGATCCTCATAGGCCCAGAGGTTTGCGACGACACGGACACGAGCTCGTCAGAACTCGAACTCACTTCGTCAAGACGAGTACGCCTGGGTGGAGCTGAAGAAACGCGTGCACTGAAGGAGTGCAGAAGAAAAAGACGATGGCTGCCGTTACCGCAAGTTGAACTGCGAGTATCGAAAACACTTTGCGCACGAAGCCCTGACGAATCTCCTGCGACGAGAATCCACCTGTGGAGTCAATTGGTGCATGTCGATTGAGAACTGGGGTCGAACCCCATGGAATTCTCGAGATGGCTCTTGCGTGCAAGGACCATGGGGCTCGCTCGCAAGGAACCAATGAAGGAAAAGGAAAACTTGCCCATGACGGGGAACATCGAGATATTCCTTGCAAGAGTACTTCTTTCGTTGTTTCTCAAGTTTCACGAACGACGCGTGAATAATGATCTCTCGATTTTTTCACCTCGCCCGCGGAAGTTCCGACGCAGAGCGGGAACGGAAACACCGTCCTTTGGAGCTTGAGCTCCCTCGATCCGATACTTGACAGGCAGCAAACGCAATCAATCGGACTTGTAGGAATTAGGACGAACGGGGACTTTATTCTGCGTCGGTCGACTGCGGCCGCGGGTGCGACAAGAGGATGGCGTTCCGACCGTGCTGACCCTCGCGGGTCCCTATGACGGTCCCATGAGCTCGGCGTGCTCAGTGTCCGCGACCGAGCATCTGAGTGGCGAAGAGGAACACGAGGGTCACGTCCACGTAGAGTCTGAGAACGGCGAGAGTGAGCTCGTCGGGAGAAATTTTCACGCTCTCGCCCTCCACAATTCGCTTCGTATCATACTTCAAGTACGCTAGAAACGCCAAGGCCCAGAATGCGCCGTAGATCTTTTGCGGTGTCGGTGGTCTCATGAGTAGAAGGATGGAGGCGGACACGGTGATTCCGATGGCCAGGAAGTAAAACACGCTAGCGTTTGAGGTGAACTCGTATTGCGTGTCGAAAGGGAAGACAGTCACCGCGATACAGCAAACAGCGCAGAGTCCGAACGCCAGCAGTATCGAGTCGGTTCCATTCCAGGCCGCTAGCGCGCCAGCCGTGAAAGACATCGCGAGCGTGAACACGATGAGGAGTATGAAATTGCCCGGGAAGTTCCGCTGAGCTTTTTCGTTGCAGTAGACTATGAAATACGTGATAATGAAAACGCCGCTGGAACATGAATAACTCTAACTGAGTCGATCTCGGAACCCCGTGAGAGTTAATTCGCTCAACACGTTGTCGTACATTGTCATAGCAGGAGTTCGCGACCCTAATCTTCGATCACATCCACGGGATCGGAGTCGCGAACTTCTGCAATGATGACTGATTATAATTATATGTCTCAATCTTATAGATATTAATAATCACTTATATCGATCTGAATATCTCGTTCCGTTTCCCGAGTCGAATCGTAACTCACCTAGAAATCAGGAGGACGGTTGGGTTCTGTCTGACCCATCGCATCGATGCTTCGCTCAAACTGAAGTAGGCGATGAAGGCAGTCGTCACCGAGAGCTGAATGGAGAGGATCGTGAAGACTTTCCTCACGAAGCGACGTCGGATTTCTAGCGAATCGAACCCCGTACCCGCTGGGCTCTCCAATGTCCCTGCTAGGAAGGAAGTCTTTGACCTCACAGATTAAGATCAGCAGGTAAGGAAGCGGGGGCGTATTCGAGATTTCCTCCGAGGAGGGGAGGGACGGGTGCTAGAGCCCCGTACAGCTCCGAGAGGGATACGCTAACTTAAGGGACAAGGAAGAGCCCGAGTGGCCAGCCCCGATTCGCACCACTCAGACTCGAAGGTTCATTGCTGAAGGTGCGCGGAAATTTCTTTAGGCGAGTTTCGAGTCATCGAATGGCGGAAAATGAAGTTTCTAGCAACATACCCATGGGAAATCTTGCTTGCAGATCCCGCGGGGAACAATTTTCGTTGTCCCTCGCAATTCGAGACTCCCATGACTTGCGGTCGTGACTGCAGGAGAGCTGTCCATATTCAGAGAGAAATTCCGAGCTCAGGTATCGATACTCCTGTGCTGTTCCGCGAGGAACCCGCGGGCCCTCGATTGGGATTTCTCTTTAGAAACCTCCCAATTTCTTCACTGGACTCGAGTAAGGTACGAGTCTTCGAAGCGCGAAGAGAATGTCGGACTCTATTTCTCTCTGCTCGATACGTCGGAGGCGCTTGTCTCGCAGATCCGTAATTTCGTCTCCGCGGCGTAATGGGCGGGTCGAAGACTATCAAGCTCAAGAAAGATAATGATAGATTGATGAATTTGAGAATAATGATTCTTGAGAGCCCCGCTATTTTCCGCCGAAAGGCTGAGCAATGAATCCGCTGTCTTCGCTTGCTTTGGACGATTTCATCGATACATCTGGCGAATCCGAATGGAGACTGTTGGAGTAGTTCAGGACCATCATGCCTGGCTTCCTGTCGCCATTGAGACCAATGACGCATGTTTTTTGAGACTGGTGGTGATCGTTACCGACATGGAAAGGGTTGTATACGTTCTGCTCACGAATACTCGGCGCCCGCCTCCCGGGAGAAAACTGCTTCCGATGCGCAGTGTTCTTGAAACCTGACGAATGATTCGCCTTGACGAGACTTTCGGTCACTTGCGACTTGGGAGCCCGGGGAACCGGCATTATTGTAGTCTGTCGGGCCTTCTCTTCAACGCAAGATCCGATCAACCTCTCTAACAGTGCTTCCGATATGCGTGGTTCCCTCCCGAATGATCTCGTGGAGGTCGCTGAGGTTTTTCACAGAAAATGAGCTCAGGGGGATGATTTCTCCAGGCCTAAGTCGTTTCCGAGCTCGATCTGCTCAATCTTTTCCTCTCCTCTAGAACCCAGAGAGGCTCCCACAAACGAGACCCGACGAAGACCTAGGTAGCCTGCTTCTGGGCAGTGCATGCAGACCCTCTTGCGTTCTGAGACTCGGTCTGGAGTCTGGACCTATTCCTGTGGTTCACCGGCATCTATGGTGCGCCCACCCACCCTGAAGGTGGAACGTGAATGACGACGCGGTTAGAGCGATTCACCAGATCGGAATCTCTGTCCAAATCGAATCCCATCATCCGAACGCACTAGACCAGATTCGCCCAGATGGTATGACTCCGATTCCTTGGTCAAGAGGCAGAATGTTGGGCTGCGACGTCTCCATGCCGAGAACCTCCGCAGCCAGCTACACAGCTCTCGCGAGAATTTTCAGTGCAAAGGCAGCGAGAGCCGTGAGACATAAACTACTGCACTACGCCCCGATTGCGGCAAAATATGTTGTGGAGCCCCTCATCATCGAGACCTCGGACGTGAAGAGCGGAGAAGCCCCTTTCCTTACGGAAGGGATCGGCGACTGTCTTAGTTCACTCACCGAAGGAGCTCGCTCAGCGAAGTCGACGTTCATGAGACAGAAAGTTTCATCAGAAGTCCAACGCCGAAACTCATGAATTCCCAACGCTATCCACGGGGGTCGAGGCTTCGATGAGCTCTTCTACTTAGAGTAGAAGCCAAACGGATTGGGGGTAGAGACTGGCGATCAAGTGTGACATGAGTCGAATGAAACAAAAGGGACCTTTTCTCAAAAAAGAGAAATCAGTGGGTAACGCGTCAGGCCAGCTCATTCGTCTATATGAGCCTCAAGTACGCTGGGGAAGTTCTCCATGAGAGTTATATGGCTCCATGACCGCGGATGATAATTCCAGAGTCGGGAAAATGTTCGAAGAAAGAGGCGCGGTGATGATTTTTGATTTTTTTCGCGTCCACTCCATCGTGATTGAGAATGATTATTAGGACTGAGGTTCCAAGAAGCCCGATCTTGAAGGAGATTCTTATGTTCGTCACGTTAACCAAAGATTGAAGCAAATCGGAATCGGAAGTAGGATACAGGATCCCCCATGACAAAAAGGTTCACACGTAAGGAAGCCAGGAGAGCTCTGCGATCCCCCTGATCTGAACCCCCCTTCTCCTGCTGCTGGAATCAGCTCAGAAAAAAGGACCCTAGTAGGACTAATGTAAGTTTATCGGATGCTCGATAAGCAATCTTTATTTTTTGATATGATACACATCAAACCGAATCGGTTTCCACAGCTATATATTCATGTGTCAATATATCCATATATCGACGATGATAAGAAAATTTGGATTAGCTGTTCGAAGGAGAGATTGCGGTTGTTTGAAACATGTTTAAATGTTCGGTTAACAAAACAGAACTTCTTGTTCGTTCCTCGTCACCTCGGGTAAATATATCCTACCGGCTAATCTTACGGTCTTTGGACTGCGCTCCCATGATTGAATTGCCCCGCTAGGACCGCCCGTCGCGAACCAGATCGGAAGCACACCTTGCGCAGGAGTTGTCCTGGAGAGTGGCTCAGCTTTATTCGTACAAGACTACCAGAGAGTTCGCGCGGGCTTTCCCGAAGTGTAAAGGTTTGGATTGAATTTACAGTATTCAAGGAGATTGACTTGCGTATCTGTATATTTTAAAAAGGATTTGAGGACAGACTCTTTCTACGGAACACCCTACGTAGAGACGAAGAGATGTTGGGATATTAGAGTGGTTGCAAGACAAGCGCAGACAATATGCAGCTGGATCAACAACAATACTGCTCAGCAATGTGGGAAGCAGAACAAACTTGTTATTCAAAAGTTGCAACGTCTGAATCCGCACGCGGACATCAAGGACGCACGGTTCGGGGTATGTTCCTCGTGGTGTGGTTTCAAACATTATCTCCAAATCCTGCTCCGACCCTTAGTGACGGTATTTCTTTTCTGTTCCACTCTCGGCTAGTCAGAAATCGACTACAGATCCTCTTATGCTAACATGGTACAGGGTTTCTCCCATAGTCCTACGCCAACCTTGGCAAGGCCGATGGACGTGTGTCCGAATGAGTGCATTCGGATCTGTCTTTCTGACTACGAGTCTCCTCATTTTCTCTCACCGAAGAGCTGAAGGAGGAAAAGGAAAATCTGAACGATGTCCATGTAGAGCATGATCGTGGCGAATACATGCTCCTCAGGAGAAAGCTCGACTTTCTTGCCGCCCATGATCATTTGCGTGTCAAAAGCAAGGAATGCCATGAAGAGCATGGCGCCAAGCCCGGCGTAGATCTTCTGCGCGATCGGCGAGTGCGTGAAGATCAACACGAAGCCGAACACGATGAGAGCGATGAGCAGGACGAAGAGCACGCCAGCACAGGACGTGAAGTCGTACTTCGTGTTGAAAGAGAATAGGGTGACGCCGATGCAGCAGATGGCGCATATACCGAGCGCCAGCATCACCGAGTCGATTTTGTACGCAGTCGTAATCACGCCGGTCATGAAAGACATCGCAAGCGTGAAAACGGAAAGAAGGATCAAGTTGCCCGGATGATTACGTCGGACTCCTTCGCAGCAAACAAGAGAGAAGTACGTGATGATGAAAACGAGGCTGCAAAGAAGAAATTCCTCGTGAAAATTATTTCCTCAATTCACGACGCGGGAAAACAACGCCAGCGAGGCCAGGCGGGAGAACGATGTATGATGCTTGGAATTTCCAATGTTCAGTTGAAGGAATCCGGGTACTCACTATCCGGCGAGGATGACGCCCGGGTTCTCGCGAACCCATCTGGTCGTTCCTTGGTTGGTGCTGAAGAACACTATGAACGCTGTTGTTACCAACAGTTGAATCGAAAGAAGTGTGTAAACTTTGCGTACGAAAACCTGTCGAATTTCCTTTGACGAGAAACCGGATCCAGCCATGCCTCCATCGGCACCTGAATAAAAGAAGAAGGAACGTGTCCGTATCATATAACGCCCGGACTTGAGCCCGTCCGAAGAAGCGGTGGAACATGACAACTCGACATCCGATAAGCTCATTCTCAGGTATGCTTACCATAAGCAGGGGGCTGCTCATAACCGGGCTGAGGCGCGAATCCGGGCTGCCCTCCGTATCCTTCCTGAGGGGGATATCCGGGTTGAGGCGCGTATCCGCCCTGTGGGGGATAGCCTGGTTGGGGCACGTATCCGGACTGGGGTGCGAACCCAGGCTGTGCAGGGTATGCCTTATTGGGATCGTACATGATCTGGAATCGGAAGAGCACATTAATTAGGGCGGAATGTCAAGTAGTGTTGGAAATTACGACAACAACGTGGAAATCTGCGTTTCTCGAGTTCTACCAGGGTTTCGAGCAAACGCCGCGCCGTCCAATCGGCATCACTTCCTCTGTTGCGATCGAATCGGATACTGGGAAGCGGCGATCGCAGAACTCCGGAACATCAAAGCCGTACGAGCAGCTCAGCTTTTCCTACGGGGCGAACCAATCGGTTGAAATGTGAAACCGCTCGGGTAGAATGTCGTGGTATCCGGCCGGTTACTTTAATCATGGATGGCCTCTCCGGGACAGCGCATCTTGTGATTGGTGACTGCGAGTCATCCAACATCTGAATGAGTGATGCGCGGGAGCTAATCATACAGTGCAGCGATCCTCCGGATATCTCGAGTGTCAGGTCTCGACGCATTGCTTTCCGCGTGACGTGTCGACAACCAGTATGATGACTCATGTTTTCATGAAAAGTGTCGGGCATCCCGCACCCGCCCGTTGATTTTCCCCAGCAAGGAACGGAAAAGTCATGGATCGAATTCTGCGAGCTATCCACGAGCGAAGGGTCGATTAGGCTGAGGAGCATAAGCCGTCTCAAATGTTCCTCACGCTGGATCGAGATCTCATGTACGAATTAGCCCGGAAATCACTCATGTGAATTCTCGGTCCCGTGTTCTTCGAGCTCAATCCGTCCCCCATTTTTCCCGGGACGGGATTGAACTGGTACGAAGAGAAATTTATTCAGGAGGAAAATTCAGCCGCGATCCATCGAGCTGCCACAGAGCAACGTCGTCCAACGGACAGCTCCTTCCACTTGGAACAAACTTCATAATCAGTAGAATCTGTCGATAGATCCGTCTCCCGTCGTGTAATGCGCTACAAGCTCGTCGGTCAGCTCCGCGATCGGCACATTGTTTATAAACTGGGTGAAACGAATATTTCAGCCTGGTTATTGCCTGGTTGAGATTTTACGCAGCCCCCTGACCGCGCGGCTCCCGTGATTTTACGTAATCGCTCAAATCCTCATTCCATAGCCCCTTCCCAGTCGTGCGATTATCCATTTTCGGAAGACTGAAAAAAGAGTCGTTCCAGCGACAAATGAATATTGCATCGAAAATGCGGGCTGTGCGGCAAAGACGAAGTCACTGGCTGACCATCTGCTGTCTACACAGTTCATGTGTATCTCATGAGATCATGCAATTTTCCAGTTGCATCTTTGAACGATTCCACGCCTTAGGAGCGTTCCCAGCTCCACTCCCTATCAGAAATGGGTTACCAAGCCATTCCATGGACAAGCATCCATTGTTTGATCCTCAAAACTCGGAGATAGACGTCGCGCAACTAGTTGTGAGACAGACAGCGGTACCGAGTAGATGACAGCGTGCTGCACTCCGTACCTGTATGACTCATCCTCGACTTTCGCGTTCGGGCAATACATCTCTCTTAAGTCACCGCTCCAGGCGAGACTCCGATCCGAACTTTCGAACCAGACCGCAACCCCCCACGGAAAACTCGGCATCGAATTCGAGCATCTGAGCCTTGCTTGCTGACCCCAGTGCCGATTTTACCGGAAGCTTCTAGACGTCACCCGTTGACAGCCGCCGTGGAACCGAATCCGTTTCTGCCTGATCAAAGGATCCTGCGGCGCTGCTGCCTTTGAAGGTCTAAGCTCTACCTAATGACAGATCGGCAGCTACCTCCGTGGGTCATGAGAATCGCAGAGCCGCAACCTGATGCGATGCAGACCCTCGATGCCATAGCAACAAATTCGAAAGAAACTCGGTAGTGGGACGATCGATCAACTCACCGATTCTTAGCTTGAAAGCTTTGTGAGTCGAGTGTAGCCCACGCACTCTAATTCTGGAAGAATTCCCCTTCCAATTGACACCTTCCGTATGAAACACGGTGAGCGCTGCTCACGAGCACACTACGTTCAGACACAGTCGAAAGCTCAGCCTGCTGCAGCAGCCTAGTAGTTGTGTATGTATGTGTGTCCAGTGAGGCTCCACGGATGAACGCATTCTCAAGCCTCGCGGGCGCTTCTTGCGGTCGCTTTGTCCACTCCTTGAAGACTGGACGCATCAGGGGTTTCCGCACCGGTTCCGTAGCGGGTGATTGTGAGGGGTCCGGATCGAAAAGAAGATTCCCGGCATTTTGATCGGGGAAAGCTGCAGGCGGTGGGGAACTTCATATGAGCTCCGAGGCTTTTAGTGAAAGACAGAAGTTGGAACATTCTGCAGTTGACCGTTGGTTGCGGAAAAATCTCATGGGGAGCACCATGGATTCCAACAGGCTCCGATTGCGCTCGGGCACGATGTGACGGCTAGACTCGGGCCTGGTTGACCAATCATTCGAACATTTAAATAATTAAGGAACATTATCGCGGCAACATATCGACAGAGCCGCACGGTCCTCTAGCCACAAGTCCGGGTCCCGGAAGCCGGACAGGAGGACCCAGAGGAACACATGCACATCGAAGTCGTTGACGTGAGCTCGTGAGACGTGCCAGCTCATCGAACACAAACTGGTCACTTGTTCCGCTAAGAATTGTTTTTTGTATCGAAAATCGAGGACATCGGTGAGTTCCGAGATTTCCTCCCGGAATACTCAATTTTTCCCTCCACGGTGGGGTAGCCGATCACACTCGAGCCATTCAGACTGCTAGACGCTCCAATTAAATCGTCGACCCACAGGTCGAAATGGCTCCTATCGAGGCGTGTGGTCTGATCAAGCAAGTGTCGGCGCTCAAGAAGATACCCGTGGGCAAACTTGGCGTGTTGACGCCAGTCCACATACGCGGCTTGGAAGTTGAGTTCACACTCGATCATGTCCTCGTGCCGAAGGCTGAGCAACGCCTGCTAGAGCCAGGAATGATTTTGCGATTCAAGATCAAGGGCGACAGTCGAAATGGCTTCACGGCCGACGAGGTGAGTCTGATTCTATGCTACGGCATGAGTTCCAGAAACGAAGGAACGGCGGATGTGAACGAGAGACTCGTCGCTGGTAGAGCGGAAGAGTATTGGGGTTTGGCATCTCGTATCTTGCAGATCAAGCCTGAAGAATGCGCTCACTACTTCGGATCGGTGATCCGGGTTCCTACTGCCAAGGATCCGTCCAGCAGGACGATCGTTTCCCTCGATCTGACGCTGGATCCGATCGTCATCAGCGAGGAAAGTCTAAGGAATCTGAAGCTCGACACGCCTCTGAGATGCGGGGACTACGTCAGCTTGGCGATCCGCTGGTCGGACTGGATAGCGGCGCAGCAAGTCCACGCTAGACCTGAGGGGGAAATTACCCAAGTAATCGAACGTCGCGTACGCCGGCCACGAACCAAGAGTCAGGGTCGCGAGGCGGAAAATGCCGCCCTGGCTGGTCTAGAGGGCAATGTTGCGAATGGGGCAGGTTTCGAGGAATTGTCGCCTCAACACGAGCGCTTTGCTCGGCAGAGAGACATGTGCGATCGAGGATCACGTCGACGTAGCAGAAGTGTCAATCTTGACGTCGGGGAGAAAGCTTTCCCGATACGATATTATCCAAATTATCCGCAATGTGGCCCTCAGATGTGCTCTTGCCACTGCGTTCCCGTCTCGTCTGATATGATGTACGGACCTTTCGCGAATTTTTTCAACCCCGCGACGATGTGTATGCCACCTCCTTTCATTCCTCCTTTCATGATGCGAGGCAGCCAATGAGGGCGAGCTGATAGAAATGCGCTCCGCGAGTGGACGCTGTTCCAAGTCTGAACCTTGACACTGTTCCCCCATGGAACAGTGATGACGATTATGCCTATGTTGGAAGTCGAGGAGAATAGTGGGTTGCCGGAGGAATCGTCCGATCCGGAATGAATTCGAAATACGACATGTGCGAGATAACTGGACCCCGTCCTCGATTCGATCGAGAGCATCTTACATATTTTAGCCGTGGAGACAAGAATTCCGCTTTTAAGAGACTCGTCTTTTCATTCGAGCTACAGTGCGATAGAGACCCATCCGTGACCCCTAGTGGTGTGCGATGTCTTGAACCTCGCGCGAAGCTTCGAAAACCCCCACGGTGGGCTCACCGGACCCCAAAAAAGGTGTTCCGGGGTGCTGCTCGAGAAGAGGGAGGGTATCGGCTCATTTGCGAGCAGAAGCGGTCTCGTTCTGTAGAAAAGAATTCAAGCGGTGGGCTAGACGCCTCCGAAGCCCCTGAGCATAGAAAACTACATCTCATTAAGAAATTTGTCATCTCGGTGCGATTTTATTCAAATCATCACTCGACGCCCTTTTGCGTGGCTGCAATGTGTTCGTCTCAGCATATGTTAACAAGTATATTTATTTCTGGCAAACATTCCCGTCTTAGTGTAGCTCTCGAGCATGTCCCGCGTTTCACAATCGATCTCTTGGAGGACTTCCTCAAACTTCTGAGGGCCAACTTTCTCCGCCAGCGCCCGCATCTGATGAAGCAGGAAGTCCGAGAGTACGATAGTGTGCGCGACGTCTTTCTTGATAATCTGGAACATGCGTGCGCTGTGGCAAGATTGGTCTAGTTCGACCTCGGCGTTTACAGACTCCGGACTATCAGCCGGGATGAGCAGCGAATCGGTCTGAGTTCCGTCCTCGGCCACTTCGGTTATGTCGTTGAGGAGTTCACAAACAGCGAGAGCGATCGCGCAGACATTTTTGTACATGATGTCGCTCCAGTTCCAATAGTCGACCAGCAGTCTCAGCAGCGTGATGGCCATCAGTTTCTGCGTTTGCACCACGCTGATATTTCCCATTTTCTTCATCCAACAATCCATGACGAGTCGCATCTGAGCCTCGGGAGTCGACTGTTTAGCCGCCGCCCTGTCCCGCAACAAGTCCATCGCCGCCACCTCGGCGTACAGCAGCACCCTGCACCAGATCGAAAATGAGACGTTCGTATATTCACGCGTGTGCGACTCTTCCACGATTTCCTCCAGGGCGTATCCAATCAATGGATAGAACAATTTCACGGACTCGACAGGTGCTACCCGGATAGCCATATCCACAACTTTGAGAATCAACATGCAACCAGTGATGTTGAGTTCGACGAAGGAGCTACACAGGACGTCGCGGAGCTGCTCCGGATAGCGCTGCAAGAAGTCCATTTTGAAAAGGACGATGTGGAGTTTCAGAATTCCTGTGATGGCCTCGAGGTGATCGCTGCCCATCTCGACAATCGGCAGGATGAAGCGGGTCAGTTCCAGGAGACAGAAATTCGTCTCCGGGTCCCCCTCTCGGACCGCTTCCAGCACGGCTCGCCAGAGATCGAGCGCTTCCTCGAGCAGGAAAACCTGCTGGGGCTCATCTGGATTGACGCTGTGCGCGATAATGCTCAACGTTGTCGGGAAAAGACTCGCGTCGACTGCTTGCATGTTGTCGATGATTCGTGTTAGGAGGCTGATGATTGCGACGCGTAGCATGATGTGCTCACTGGACTCAGTCCAGAGCAGCGGTACGAACGCAACGATTCTCTCCGCGAAAGGATCACATCGTTTGCCCATCCGTTCCACGATGAAAGTCGTCGTTTGGAGGACAACCATTTTACCCTGACAATCCTGGAGGTCGGTGAGAAGCTGGAATATCGCCTTCATGTAGAAGTCTAGATAGGGGGCGAATTGGTCCGCAATGAACACGAAGTCGTCCACGACGTCCTTCGTTGCTTGACACGCGGCCAGCCGAACGACAAGATCCTTGTCGGGCTCCACGAACGCCGCCAGTGTCTCGTACAGCAGTGGACGGTGTCTTTCCGAGAGTTTGATGTCTGACCATTGAGAGAGCATCCAGAGAATAGTCCGGTGCACGATGAGATAGTTCTTGTGGTTGACTCTGAGTTCCGGAATGAGAAACTCTAGGAACCACTTATCGAAGTCCAGATGATCGTACAGCATGTACGGAGCAAGACCCACCGCGGTGTAGGTCGCTTGGCGACGTTGAGCTTCTGCGAACGTGGGTTCGACTTGTAACGGCTGGATCTGGCTGACCAGGCTCACAACTTCTCGTTCGGCGACCTCACGGAATATTCTGAGCAACGTTACGAATAAACTCTCAGTGCATGGCTTGATCGAGTATCTCCAGAGATCCCCGCCTTGTTCGGCGGCGAATTCCTCGGGGTTAGCTTGCCACTCATCGAGTTCCGCTTGGGACACCGGGAAGAAATCGAGGATCAATCTCTGCAAGAACTCGGCCACCATGCTATCGGTGAAAAATTCCAGGACAAGGTCTGTTCCTGACACTTGATCCGGGAGGTCTCGACCTTCGTAGACACCCGTTTCCCTTGCCGCTTGTTCGGCTTGCTCTCCTCTGTAGGCTGGCTCGGTGATGCACGACTTGAGGAGATTGAATGTGTTGACTAGGCACCTCTCGAACATGACTCCACGCCACTCTTGATTGAACGCGAACTGGACCGCAAGTGAAAATGAGCCCTTAACGTACGGTATGTATGCGGATGTGTGCTGGTACTGGACCTCTAGGAAGACTTTCGAGCATTGGAGGCACCACTTCGTGAGCAGCGTCGCGTACGGCTCCCGCTCCCCACAGAAGGCTCTGCACTTCAGCATGGTGAGCAGCCAGTTGAACATGTCTTCGAAACAGGCTGCCAGTTTCTCTTCGACTCCTTTCTTCTGTCCGTGCACCAGTAACAACTTGATGCTCTTCAGTGAGAGCAAGGATCTCTGGAGCAAGTCGACGTCGACGTTTTCGGCGAGGAACGCTTGCGTTGTGGCCCTCCAACATGCGACGATGGGGTAGAACATCCTGGAGGAAACATCGTAGAACACGTACCGATCACTGAGGATTCGCTTGGTTGTTAGACTCTTGATAAAATGGTAGAGAGCCAGAGAACATTGGTAGCCGTACGGTGAGTCAAGATGGTTCATGAGGTGCGGCACGACGGCTTGCCAATCACCAGGGAAATCGTATCTCGACACCTTCGCTATCACAAGGGCCAACTGCAGCGCCAACTGCTGTCCGAGGGTAGTCGTCAACGACTGAAGGAGCATATCTCGAATCACGGCTTTCTCGGTATCCGCTATTGCACCGGGCGCGTTTTTCCGCCAGTATCTGTTAACGCCATTCTTGAGACACACCAATGCCATCCACCGAACTTGCTCCGGAATTTCTGCATTTCGGAATACTGTCGCCAACGCCTGATGATAGCCCGGCTGCACCTCGAAGCTAGACAATTTCGCTTCGGCTTCCTTCACGTTGACCTGGTCCTGACACAGAGCCTGCACCAAGACGCCGGTGAGATCCTGTAGAGACATCGCCATTCATGAAAAGGATTATCCGAGGCGCAGCGGGGGATGCCTGACGTTCTGTCTTTCTGATGACACCCGGGTCGTGGTCGCTCCGAATGGTGGCACTTGACCGAATGACTCCCGTTCACGAACACAGCTAGAAGTCGTCTCTCGGAGCCGGAACCCTCCCTCTGCTTTTATCGCCTACAGCTGCCTCCGAGAGGGCAGAGAGTAGCACGATCGGGAGCGGAGGTACTTCTCAGAGCCACGGGCGCGTGCCTTCGTTCAATGTTTACGGGGGAGACTCTCCTCGCACGGAGTTCCTTCTTTTTTGAGAATAGCAACAAAAACAATACTCTCTCACCCACCCTCTCTCTGCACTCGCCTCTGCTCAGTCCTGGAATCCCGCATAGAAGCCTTGCTCTAATTCGAAATTCGAGGGGTTCCGAGACTGAGAGAGGATTTCAGGCGGGGCTGAGATCCCCCATGAGAATCTCCGCGGATTCTCGCGACTAGAAGCAACCGCTTAGCCGCGAAAGTGCTCTTTCTCAAAAAGTTTAATTCGCCGCGACGAGACGTACATTCCTCGCTCTAGTCTAGTGTCTAGTCCTTCTATGATGTGCTTCGTTCTCGAAGAGCCGACAGGAACGAATGGAATTTCGAGGTCCAATTACTCATATGTGATCGGAAGCGACCCGAGGGGAGTCTGGCCTGAGTCGAGCCGCGCATGCCGAGGTGTCGATTTCCGGCAGCGTTGGGTATCGGGGGAAATCCGTCGGATCCTAGAGCAGCCCTTTTCCGCTTGGCTGTGTCCGGCTCTCATGATGGGAAGCTCTCCAGCCGTCAGCCGGTCGGCGAAAATCACTCCGGGCTTCAATTACACGAACGATGGGTGACAGTAAACAAGAAACGTGAGGAACAAAATTTCTAGAAATCAGCACGTCTAAGCATGGCATCCGGATAGACATGCCATTTTCGAAGATCCTGCACGATTTCTAACTAGCCTGAGTCCCGCGATTCTCGTCGGGGAGCTGAAAATCGAATTCGAAGTAGCATTCGCACTGCTTTCATGACGAAAACGCTATGGATGGCCTGACCGAGAGTCACTTTCCAGGAACCCCAAGGTGCTCGTGGCACAAGGCAGCACTGTCGTTAGGGACTGTGTCATCCAGGGTGAAGTCACCATAGGTTGGTATCGGAGGCTTTTGTGTCCGTGTGACTGTATTTCATTCTGCAACTTATTTGAAGGCGAATAAGTTGACATGTAACTCTCCGGATCCAGGGACGCGCACGGTGATTCATCCCACGGCTCAAATTCTTGCCGAGAAAGGTCCCATAATCATCGGCGAAGGAAATATCGTGGAAGAGAAAGCAAAAATCATCAACCGGTGAGCTCGGGCTTCCTTGGAATGCCATCGAACGATACTTTATTTCATCGGAGAATCGATGTGCCCACTGACTCGACTTCGATCGTTGCTCATACGGTTTAAAAATCTCGAATTCCTTTTCTAGGCGCGAGGAGCCTCTCGTAATCGGCAATCACAACACATTCGAAGTCGGATGCGGTGAGTACATTGCGGATCCTGAATGACGCATTGAGTCGAGTCTTCCGGCTGATGATACGTCTTGAGGTCTGAACACGTCAAAGATATGAACGTTCTTGACGCCAATCCTTCTTTTGGATCTGACCAGTGGTGGAAGCAAATGCAATCGGACATCACAACACTTTCGAATGCCTCTCGAGAGTCGGGCCCTTGGTCTCGGTTGGTTCGGGCTGCACTGTGGGTGCTCGATGTAATGTGTCGACGGAGGAAGTTCTCCCTGACAACATTGTTGTCTACGGGGCGAATTGCGATAGGAAAATCTCAGTTGATAACTTCCGCGTGAGTATTGATCCGTCGGAGGACTGAACTCATCAGAAACTCTATCCTCGAAATGCAGCGCTGACTAACTCGCGCTGTTTCTCTCAGACCTCCAACCCGCAGATCGACTTCTTGTCAAAAGTTATGGTAAATTACCATTATGTGATAAAGCCTAATCGAACTAAGGAGGGCAACGCAATCGGAGCAGAATGACTCGTGTTCCGTGGAGGTCTACGAGAACCCCAGGGAGAGCGTGCATGTATATAAACAGGGGAATAAATTATTTTTTTAATCCCGGCTCCTGAATTTCAAGCTCATCATCTGGTATTCAACGTTTATTCTTATTTATAGCATGCGAGGAAAGACCTCGAACGGGAACCGTTTCGTTGATCGGGTCACGTTGAAAAAATGGGAGTGGAGCTGGCCCCTCATTGTTGGCGGTAGGGTTGGTCGTTGCAGTGCCCAAGGATTTGGAGGAGTCATGAAGAAGGTCGCGCTCCTTTCCCTTCAGGAATGTTCTCTTGTGTTCAGAGGCGGCTTTCGCGGGAAATCGCGGAGATATCCAGCAGACACCGAGTATATAGACGAAGCATCGCTTCAAACCGGAGTGAGCTGCATGTGGCGGGCTCGCTCATCTCCGTAGGAAGGCACATCTTGCTGCAGCCGCTGCGAACTACGCGGACGGGTTGCTCTTCATCAGAAGAATGTCTGCATCGACCATCTCATTAACTAACTCGTCGAATGACACCTTGATAGACCATCCGAGCTCCGTCCGAGCTTTTGATGGATCTCCGAGCAATAAATCCTGAAGGTATGAATCATCATCTTAGATAGTGACTGCGATAATTAGCGATGCGAGGACTCGGAGAGGGTGCGGCCCTTTAATTGTTGAGGTTGCTCACCACTTCTGCCGGACGGAAGTACCTCGGGTTGACTTTGATTCGAACGATTCCACTCTCTTTCTCGACTCCGACTTCATCGACTCCTTCACCTCTCCACTCTATATTTCTCCCTATACGAGCGAAAGATTTCTCCACGAATTCACGAACCGAATGAGTCTCTCCTGTGGCCACAACGAAATCTTCGGGCGTATCCCGCTGCATCATCAGCCACATCGCTTCAACGTAATCTCTGCAGGAGCCCAGTATAAGCGAGAGCGTTAGGGATTATTCACATAGAAGGACACTAACTCGAAACGGGAAATGCAGAACATCTGCAACAAGGAAAACTCACCTCGCGTGGCCCCAGTCTCGTTGGGAATCCAAATTTCCAAGTTCGAAGAATTCCAGCTGGCCGAGATGGATCTTCGCGACGGATCGGCTGATTTTCCGGGTGACGAAAGTCTCACCTCTACGGGGACTCTCGTGATTGAATAGGATGCCGTTCACCGCGAACATGCCGTATGCTTCACGATAGTTCACGGTGATCCAATAGGCATATAATTTCGCACAACCTACGCAGCAGATTCGTTTTAAGGACCGAACTCGAGTAAACCTATCAGACTAAGCGGAATGAATTCGTTGAATGAGTCTCACCGTAAGGAGATCTCGGGTGGAATGGGGTGCTCTCCTTCTGGGGTATCTCCTTCACTTTACCATAAAGTTCACTAGTAGAAGCTTGGTAGAATTTGACTTTTTTATCGAGACCACAAACTTTGATCGCTTCCAGGAGTCTCAGTGTGCCTAGAGCGTCGACATCGGCAGTGTATTCAGAGAGATCAAAGGACACCTTGCATGCGGGGATGGGCGAAAGATTTAATTTCGATGTTAGGTTCCCAAGCATCTCGAATCGATCATCCTTTTTCCACTACCCATCAGCGCGACGAATATGTCCGGACGATTCCATGCTTAGGCAGCTTTGAACTCACTTTGACATGTGATTGCGCGCCAAGATTGTAAACTTCGTTGGGTTGCGTCTCACGTATCAATTTGATGAGACTCAAGCTATCCAGAAGATCACCGTAGTGTAATTTCATCGCTGGAAAGAATAATAAGGAAATATCGTTGTGCCCAAACATCTCGAGTCTGACCTGAGCCAGCTACTCTCATTTTATGGAATTCCGAACTCACAATTCTGCCGATGAGTTCTTGGATCTTCATACAGGTGTTGCACCCGACCGGTATTGAAAGAGCTGGACCGTCGTAAAATACCATGGACTTCATAACCTTTCTCTAAAAGGAACTCCGCGAGATAAGATCCGTCCTGAAATCAAGTGAAGTTCTGGAGGACTTCCGGGGACCCGGATCGATCGATTCACAAAGTAGAGAACATGGCCTGATGGGATCCTCACACACGGCTCGTCGCGTCCGACAATCAATCGATTGATTGATCGAACAAGGCAGAGCACTGTCCGCCGGCTCCTTCTCCAGGAGTGGTACGGAGCGAATGCCGGGGAGTCTTACCTGTCCTGTGATTCCCGATATCAGAGCAACCTTCCGAGGATCTCCGGCCATCACTTTAAGTCCACACCCACAATCTGGCGTTCAGAAGAATTATAAAATAGCATGTACTCTCGACGTGGCCGGTGACAGTTCCAGAGAGAGTTACGCTCTCCAGGTAGAGAACGGAGCCTTCATGCTTAGATTGATGGATGCATTCCTCCTCGTCCGTCATGAACGGGCGGTTGACGGGGCGACAGAGTCCTCACAATCTGCTCGCTATGTTGGTCGGACGAAGAATTTCCGTCGTCCGGCGGCTTGGGATCGGAACGCCGGACGGCGCCAAACAATGAGCCAAATAGAGCCTCACAATGAGCGTTACACTAGGAACGAAATGAGGGTAGCCGAAAGAGGAAACGATCTATCGATCCTTAGATCGTCCGCTTTTCCGGCTCGACAGACAGCGAATATTTATTGTATCTGGGCTGGAAGCTGTCCCGGCCTTGAATTATGGTCAAGGCCATTCGATTGAAATATGAGTCTTTCCTCCCTCTTCTCACAGGATTCTTGCTGATCCATTCCTTGCCGGTCCGCAACGACAAGGCATATCGGAAACGCTCTTCGCTGTGCATCGAACCGCAAGTCAACGAGAAAGACTGTCGGTGTTCGCCATCATGTGCGACACCGATGACGATATTCTTCCTTTTTTTTTGGAGGCGGATACTTCTCTATCGGTGTTCTGATTGAGTCTCCGAATGAGCCCAAACCTGAATGGTCGGGGGCAAGATGACCGGAAGTAATCGTGGTCTCCAAACGGGTGAGCCATCCCTAAAGACTCGACCTCGCGCTCGATTCGCTGTTATTCGCTTGACCACAATCCATCCCATTCGATCGGAAAGGGCTCTGTATTGTAATTCTCGTCCGCAAGAATCTGGTTGCCGTCGGATTCGGTCGCGTCGATGAACGCGTGTTGTACGGCAGCCGGAAAGCATGAGATTCCAGCATCTGATCGACCCGGTTCGAGAGGCGGATATGACATATCACTCTTTCGAGCTCATTTGATACAACTCACATTTTTTGCTTTAATTTAAGAGGTCTATCAATTGTCACGGAACTATGGCCCCCAGCTCGAATGGGCCCAGGCGGTTTTCGTCAACAGATCGTTCGCGTGGGTCGTCTTCGCCAGGCGGGAATGGATGTGCCGTGCGCCCTCGACACTGATGAGAAAGTTCACTGTCACGTCGTGGGAGATCTCGCATGGTGCAGCCATGATTAGTTCGAGACGTTCCTCAGTGTCCTGCGTAGCCTGGAGAGTAATACGGGCTCCAACGTACCAGGATAGGCTCCAGCAGTGAATAGAAACATGACAACCCACACCCATGGAGCGCCAGAATCGAGCGCGGAAATAGAGGCCTTGTTCTCAGTTACAACCATCACAAACGATCCGAAAGCCAATCGATTGCGCGATGCCAAGTTCGAGCCAAGTGTTATTCTGCGGAAAGCCCCATCAGCTCCTAGACTGCGCGGGGCGGAGCAGACTTGCGTTGCATCCAGTTCTGCTTATCTATCTACTCTATTGCTCATTCTATTTCTAAGTCCAGGATGCACCCGAACGGATTCGCCTTCTGAATCCGTTCTCGGAAGAAATTCCCATTCACCCGGGATACTGAAGCAAGGCTGGATTGTTCAGCAGCACAAATTGATTCATTCGTTTATTTCCCAACAGAGGCGAACTAAAGCTCCCGGTCACGTCAAGATCCTGCTGTCGTCAGCTGGAGAGTTGAAGTGCGGCCCGGGGAAATTAGCTCGACCCGATATCGTGGTAACTGGTAACCATCCCGGAGCGTAATACCCTGTATATTCGCTGTGCTCTAATTTTGAATCGCTGTCACTCCTGTGTTGAGCTGTGCTTCCCGCAGCCAATGGCACGGCATCCGCGCGGAAAAATGAGTGGAGTGCGAAGACTAGAACACGATGTCATCTTATGGAACGAAGCGGTCGATCTGCAGGGTAAGTCCTCCTGAGGGTGGCTTTCTTGATCCGAGGCTCCGGAAGTCGAAGAGGGGCATCGCGACCCCGAAGGATCTTGATCACTCGCTCGAGGTCAGGGTATCACAGGGAGTTATTCCGACTTTCCTCCCGCTCACAGTTCTCTTTTCTGTGCTGTGTATAGTCGCTTTCTTCAGCGAAGAGAATTAGAGAGACTTTCCTGACTGGAATCCATCCAAATGAGTAGATCGGCGGAAATCTCCCACATTTCGAACGAATCGAAAGTGTCCGAAGAGCTTTTATGCCTTTATTCATTTTCGCTTATATGCACTCACTGCATGTTGAGGTCCTTCAGAATTTTTTCGGACACCCTCCACAGCTTTTCGGCGAGCTTGTCATCATTCGCTGCTTTGGTAGCCGAACAGATACAGCAATTGTTCAGGTACAACGCCCCGCGATCTTCCATATCCGGAGATGCTGCAGCGTAAACGGTCGTTGCCGCGCCTTGTTCTATGCTTTTGGTGAACGGGGACGCGAGGAAAAAGAGCAGCTTCCAAAACCACCAGGTACGACTTATGCTCGTTCTGATCATGTTCCCTGGATGCACGGCGAGAGCCCGGATGCCCTGCTTGCTCATTCGCCGATCGAGTTCTCTCGCGAAGAGGATGTTGAACAGTTTTGAGTCGTTGTACGCAACGAGAGAAAACCAAAATCTGCCTGGACTCTTCATAGTCAGCCGTTCCTCAGAGATATCCTCCGGGGTCGTCAGAAAAGACTGACGATGACTCTCAGAGCTGAGAACGATCACTCGGGACGGGCTCGAGCTCACCAGAAGACTCTGGAGTTGTTTGTAGAGGTAGAATTGCGAAAGATGGTTCACTTGGAGCGTGCTCTCGAAACCATCCCTCGACAGCTCGAAACCCGGTCCGAAAATGCCCGCATTGAGGATAAGGATGTTCAGAGTGTCGTACTTTTTTCTGAACTCGAAAGCAAAGGAACGGACGCTCGAGAGATCCAGGAAATCGACAAACATGGCTTCCAGCTTCAGATTAGGTCGGTCACTGAGAGCTTGTTTGATAGCATCCTCCGACTGCGCGAAGTTCCTCGTTGTGAAAACGACACGCGATCCGTGAGCTGCGAGACTCAAGGCGGTCAGCCATCCGATCCCGGCACTCCCGCCGGTGACGAGAACAGTTTTATTCGATAAGTTTATGCCCTCGAGCACATCCCAGCACGTGGCGTGCGAGTCGAATCTCCGCCGGAACGTGTCGGTGTCTTCCGTCTTGAAGGCCAGTCGTGGGTCGACGGTTGTTCTTTGACCGGTTTGACAGTTGACAAAAACCTTGCCTCCGTCGAATTGCTCGACCCATCCGAAGGGGAGCTCTTTGGGAACGCATTTTCGCTTGCGCGTCACCGGGTGCTCGAATGTTGCCTCGCCTGTAGCCAGGGAAAGTTCTTTAGTTCTGAACGTAGGAGGGAGCGCCTCCGAAATCGGCGGGACTGGTTCATTCGCCGATCAACCGAGTGCAATCCCTATTTTCCGTGAGCTCGACAGGTGTCTTCAATATTGTGTCTTCCGAATGGGGAGAATCTGACTTTTCAGAACCAGAAACTGACCGGTGCAGGCATTGATGAAAGCGACGGAACCGTCTTTGTTGGCTTGTTCTCTCCAGCCGGGAGGTAACTCGTCGTCCGAGTCACTGTCATTAGCCATTCCTTATTTGAGGATGCGCGGTGGCAGGTCAGTTAGGACCTACCTCTGCGCTAAGAAGGAGAAAGAGTTCGACAGTCGGATCGGACGGACAGAGATTCACGGAAAGCTCCGCCGTTAATTCCTTGGACAGAGATGAATTCCTGTTTGAGTGTCGCTGGTGGTCGTCATCTCGGTACTCACTCAGCGCTCAATGCGATGTGTCGGAGAATTATTTCGAAATGGAAGCGATCAGCTGACGCCTGGGCCGCGCGTTCCGAAGGAGAGCGTAGCGTTCTGTCTCTTCGATAACTCCGCAGATTCTGATCGCCCCCGCCTAGAAACGATGCAGTTATAGGTTGCGCGGATTCGGAGGGGTTCGAGCAGTGATCGTCACCCTTCGGATATCTCAACGGGAATCGTGGCGGGAAAATGGGTCGAACCCGGAGGAAGCGTAAACGAAGACCGCGAAATCTGTTATCGCCCAAATGGATCGGAGAACTCTACTCCTGGATTCAGAGACTCGGCTTCAAGCCGACCAGTGTTCTGAGACTTGCATGTACGCCTGCCTCGGGTCGCGGTATAGTTTGTCTCAGCAATATAGAAGCAGGTGATGTGATCATCGATCTCCCATCGACTCTGCTGATAACTCCGGATCTAGTGCGGAAAGAGCTCAATATGAGTAAGGAGAACCTTTCCGCTGAAGAGATTTTGACGATTTTCGTTCTCTCGGAGAGGAGCCTGGGAGAGAAATCAAAATGGAAACCCTACATCGAGTCGATCCCGGACGTTTTCGACGGTCTGCAGTGCAGGAAAAGTGTACGTTTGCCGCGTCGGCTCGCTCAAGCCATCGACAGATGGAACGCCGAGAGACGGAACGTTTTCTCGAGATTGCGAATGTTCTTCCGTGGAAGAGGAATCGACTTGAACTTCGAAACTTTCTCTTGGGCCTGGAGCGCCGTGAACACCCGATGCATTTACGTGGAGGGTCACGGGAGTACTTTGGCTCCGTTTTTGGATTTGCTCAATCACCATTGGAAGGCATCCATCGAAACATCATTTGTGAACAACCATTTCATCATCCGTAGTAACGTAGGCTACGAGGCCGGGAGCGAAGTTTTCATCGGCTACGGCAGCCACGACAACCGGACGCTTTTCCTGAATTACGGCTTTGTTCTCGACGAGAACCCGAATGATTGCATCACGGTCGAGCTGGAACACCTAGAGAAACTGAAGAGATCGCGAAATATTCACGAGTTTGCGAGGAAAATCGAGTTCCTGCGCCAAAACCAGAAGTTCACGGACCAGACTGGTTTTACCAGAGACGGCGCGACATGGAATCTGGGGATCGTCATCGGAGTTCTCCAAGAAGACGACGAGGATATTTGGACTGGGTACCTCACAGGAGAGGCAACAGCTGATAAATCAGATTGGTGCGAGCTTCTGGCGAGAATTATGTTAGAAGACTACAGTCTTTCCGTGCCCGATCCAATGGCTCAGAAGCTCCTAGAAATTGAGGAGAATATTCTCCGATCCCTAATAAATGGAGACGCTCCTCGAAAGACGAAGGAGATTTGATTGAGGAAACCGATTCCTTCTCTCGGATAGAGCTGTACCGATGTAGAACTCCTCAGCAGGAGCTCGTCGATCATCACGAGTCATTCCAGCTCAGATAGCCAAGGGTTGCGGGACTTTCGCTGGTGAAATGAGGACAGTATGGGACACACGCGACTCGCGAGCGTCGACAATGCCCTCGATTCATTGAATCTCTTCGGGGGTCGAAGGTCTCGTGTGTGTCTTTTCGCAATGGGGAGCTAAAGTCTGGTTGATGATGCATGCGAACTCCTAGAACTTTTGGCATCGCCTCCCACGAGTTTCTCGAAAGTCGATACAGGTCGCGTACATACAAAGTACCGCACGAGGCCATCGACTCGCTATCTCCAACCGACGAACCGCGCGAACTTGACTCCGTCAATCCTGTTCGGGAATGGAAGTTCTTCCCGATGTGAAACCATCGGTCTCCTTTCTTCTCATTGACCGATCAAAGGAATGCCGGCGTCTCCGAAGTCGTACAGAGGGGTGGATCGGCAGATCCTTTCGCTCAGAGGGCTCGTTGACAAATATCGCAGCTTGTTGCTTAAGTTCGACATCTCCCGTATTCCATTGTACGTCTCCCGTATTGACGGACGGCTCGGGGAGCGAGACCCCGAAATGAGGTTTGTCTCGAAAGTTCGGTGCAACAGGAGGTTATTCGGCTGCGGTCTTTGCTCTCTAGGGGCGATAATTCTATTCCGAGTGGAATGAGCTCGAGTCCAAAGCCCATAAGCTTAGCCTCCGTGGGTCGAGAAGATTCGGCATTCAGCCGTCTCAAATCGGTGTACCATGTTCCGGAATCGGAAGAGAAAATCATTTCGTCTTCGGTTCAGCTTATTGAGTGAGCCCTAAATACAAGAACCCTATCAATCGAACTCGTTGATTGCCGCTTGAAACATTGGTTCGGAATCTTCACATGCAACTCTCACAAGGAATCTCCGGAACTTCATCGAAAGCGACAGTTTCGGTGATCCTCGTGGACTGAAGCGCAAGCCGAGGATTGTTTTCTTCTGTCACAATTTGGACCGATCACATCGTAAGATGCGATATCTCTTAGAAGAATCCAGGAAAGTCCATTCTTCGCCGCCTCGCCGGGTCGATTTAACCGACCTTCTCGTTGCGATCACTCGAAACGTCGGCCCCTATCGCAATATCAAGAATCTGTCGCGATTTCTACCGGGCGAATTCAGAGTAATCATTCTCGTGGACGCCTCCGACTGGAGGAGGTTTCCCTTACCATTCGACTGCACGGAAAAATTCATAATCAAAATGCCTTTCGGCTCCAAAAATGAACGTCGAGAGAACTAAGAGACCGTCGTCGATAAGGGAGTGCCTCACTATTTGGAACTCGAACAGGAACTCCACACCTTGTGCTCTGAGTATCAGTATTGCTCAAAGTCTGCGTCGTCTGGGAGAATCGTCGATCGAATGAGAATTTTATTTGATTTTCAAGCACCTCCGAACCCTGTTTCAATACTACGGTACCGTACGAGTTTGGCAATCTGAACGCCGGCCAGACCCATTTCATGCTAACTCTCTTGAGCGAGCAGGGATCCGTCGCGTACGGCTTCGATACCCATGCTCCAGTCTCCGGAATACGGGAAGATGTGCTCAACGAATCCATCTTGAGGATCATGTTTCTGCTCGGAGCATCGATCTGGTTCTTCGGCAACGTTTCGTTTACCGGAACTTTTCTCGGGCTCCTGTGTACGATTTCAGGTTCGGGAAGTTGTCCCGAACGACTCAAGAGGAACATCGCAACAGCGGGTGATTCATGGATCCTCGGAAACATTTTCTTCTCGTTTATCCTGGAGGACGATCTGACTTCCTCAATCAGCGTACCGAGCGCGTTGCGACTCTCCCGGATTCAGACTTGCGAAGACGCTAATTATAAAGTCGATTCTCGAGGTGTTTACGAAACGATAAGGTCAGACCGGTTTCGGGGCTGGATGGCGAGTCTCCGGAAGAACCAAAGAGGTAGGTGCGTCGTCTGCAGCTCCCGATCCGAGATCAAGGATATACGCCGTTTTTTCGATTTCATCCACATGCATCACGTTACCTTGGAGCACACCGCGCGGAAGTGGGTTCTCTATCCATATCGGTTTGGCAACGATATTTGCCCGTTCAATGCCGGTGCCCGGCAGTGCGTGGTCACGTTGTCGTACATAGAGAACTTTGAATGGAATGCGTACGCTCTGAAACTATTGGAACACGATCTGTCGGCAGCGCCATTCCGAAGAGTTCAAATGCTCTGCATCGGGGGAGAAAAAGGATCTGTCGAGAAGCAGCACGGATGCTGTTCGAACAAGCGGAGAGCGAAGGCGAAATTCTTCAAGTACCTCGCTACTTTCGGCTTGAAGCAGCCGGATTCGGGTTGATCCGAGAACGGGCTCTCGATGAACTTTTCATGGACTGGATCAGGCGTGGCAATCCTAGTCGCTCTCGTGGAGGCCGTTCGAGCTTTCAGCGCTCGTCGAGGATCGCATAATAGGCGCTCTCTTCCTCGGGGTCTTGTTGAAGTCAACTGCCACCAGAAGCCAGCCGTAGGCCTGCGGAGCGTCACCCCGAGACGACCGAGTCCCCCGGCATGCAGTCACCAATCGTCCGAGCCGACGACCTCTTGATGAAAAAAGACGGTTGTTATACACGTAGGTATGCACGTCGAGACTTGTGGACGTAGAATGCCGTGAGGAAATAATTCCGAGGTCCGATCGGGAGCGACTGCTCATCACCTAAACGCAATGAGCCGTAAGGATATCCTCTCCACACAAAGGACTCTGAAGTCATCTCCAAATACATGGGTATCGATTCCCCTTCTTCTCCTCCTCTCAAATGAGGCTGGCATGACCGATGTCATACCTCAAAATGGGCAGGGGAGGCTCACGTCGATGGATTTGTGCGCTCGATCTGGGAATTCGACCGGAGCACTCAAGATAAGAGTCGCAGATTACGATCGGGTCCAGATATTGAGCGTGGTTGATGCGGCTCTCCAAGCGAATCCCCGTTGCGCCAAGTCGAAAGTCCGTAGAGACAGTTCTGAGCAGGGCTCGTACATGTGTATGATCTGTGATCGTTGCGAAGAGCCAGTCTAGGATTTTCGCCCGTCCTGTCCCGATATGAATTGCCTCAATGGAGGCTCTGGAAGCCCAAATGTCAATTTCGTTGGCTGCCCTCAGCACTCTAAATACAGTATGTATGTGCACGGTATACTTGAAACTTCTCGACCGGAGTTTGCAAACGGAGGAATCCGTCGGGGTCTCGAGTCTCGAGCGCCTCACGTACTACGATCCATGTGGCAGAAGGACTCGATACTGTTATTCCTCTCCCCTGGCAGCAGAGCGGAGTCTGTCGTGAGCTCTTCGGTCACATTCTTTTGCTTTGCCCTTCCTTCTACATCTTCGAGTTCTCCACCGTAGAGCCGGGCCATACGACCCAATTTCGCGTTTCTCGTGGCTTTCCGTTGTTCTCTGTAGGGTCTCCGACTCTGAAAGACCGCTGTGCTGACCTGAGGTCAATTATTTGTAGGAATGACACCTCGATCTAACTGAAGATGTGAGGCAGAATAATCGATAGACCGCATACTACTCCAATTCACTTTATGAACTCTGAAGTATCTCGCGAGTTCCCGGATTACTTGTTTCAAAGCAGAGATCATCATCATCAGTACTCAGAATCGTCTGCAGCTGCTCTCGATAAGCGTCGAACTTCACTTGAAACTTCGATCCCGATCCGCTTCCTTTCGGCGCGCCTCTTGTCGTCCTTCTGGAGCGCTAGCCCAATCCAAAGCGGTCCTCTCGTTGGCGAAAGGAGCGTTCCAGCGGAACACGTTCTCTAAGAGATTCCGAGTCTCTCTGAAGTTGAGGCTGATCGATACCAGCTGCTATTCTAGACGACATTGGTTTTCGCGCCATAAAAGACGTTTGTGAGGGTCTGTTTGGTCTGATGGTCCTACGAGTCATCACGCGCTGTCAAGTCTCACGCCGGTGAAAAATGGGTCTCCTAAGTGACATTAAGGAGATTTTCGAAGTCGACTGTCTGTACGAGGTTTTCGATGTCGAGAAGACCGCCACAACGAATGACATTAAGAAGGCGTACCGCAAGAAGAGCCTTATGTGCCACCCCGATAAAGCTCCAGCGGAGAAGAAAGATGAATTCACGAGGAAGTTTCAAACTCTTTGCAAAACCTATGACTTGTTGCAGGATGAAGAGAGACGGAAGGTAAGAAGCTCATGATGCAGTTCTGCATAAATATTTATTGTGAGCCAACTAACGGAATCTCAGGATTTCCCGGATATGCATCTCTCCTATTGTAAGAGTCCATTGGATCTGTTCCCCGCATATCATGGGAGCCGCTCGCTCATGACGTGTTTCGTCGTACAGGTGTACGACGAGACCGGCGATGTCGACGACGAGGCAATTGACTCGAATCGTAACTGGGACACTTACTGGAGGAATTTATTCCCGAAAGTGACTCTGAAGTGCGTCGACGATTTCCTCAAGAAATACATCGGCAGTGAGCTCGAAAGGAAGGATTTGAAGAAATACTACGAAAGATTCAAAGGCGACATGAATAAAATCTCCCAGTGTCACATTGGTTACTCCCTCGACAATGAAGACAGGTTCGTGACAGAAGTTCGAATTAACTCCCATCGGAAGAGGGAGTATCCAGCTCCGATCCGGCTCTTGAGTATCAAGTCTCGATCTACCATTCACTCGAATGATTCCTATTCTACAGGTTGTGCTCATTGTTGAGGGAGATGATAGAGTCAGAGGAGATCAAAGACTATCCAGCGTTCTCCAAGGAAACCGCCGCCAGCAAACGCAAGAGGCGGGAAAATCTCGAGAAGGAGGCCGAGGAAGTAGCCAGTAACAAAGCACGGTCTACCGAACCTGAGAACGATGAGCTCTCCATGATGATCCTCGGTAACCAGCGGAAGCGAGCTTCGGATGCGGACAAATTCATAGCTGATCTCGAGGCCAAGTACTCTTCGAAAAAACGTACGAAATCGAAGAAGTAGTTCCAGTGCGATGTCGATTTCGCGGAATACTCTACCCCGGTCGGATGACGAGTTACGGTCAAACGTTGATTTTATTCATAATAACAAAATCGATAGTATTCTAATGCTCAAGTGATTTACAGTAAGATAAGTTCGAGCTGCGGAACTTGCTGGTCAATAAAATTGTTATATACAAGACTGAGATATCCCCCAGTCAACCACGGAGAATTATTCGTTCACGATACGAACTTCGAAGTGTCGGGCGGCCTTGTTCGCAAGTCTGAGTTCAGCTTCTAGATTGTCGATTTTCCGTTTCTTGGTCACTAGGTCGTCCTGTAGAAGCTTCACTGTTTTCCGTAGACTCTCTGGAAATTCATCTCCTCGTCAAGCTGATCGGTTCCTCGAGCTTTCCGCGAATGCCCCAGACCGTCGAACGATGCATAACTCACCTAGCTTCTCCTGAGTTTTTTGTAGCTCAAGCCTGAGTTTGTTATTTTCTGCGCGGACTTCGAGATCTTTACAATCGTCGACGATATCGGCTACAACATCATCGGATAGCATCAAGTCCACGGTGCTGTCTGGAATCGAGAACAACCACGCTAAAGAGATTCTCCATGAGAGAAGATTTCTCGTAGCGAGCTCTCTTTTCAATAATTTTAGCTCGATAGAGAGAACTAGATTCCGATGAGTCCTCATCTTGTCAAGAGGACAGGTGAACGAGACAACACGGGGACGCGGGGCTCACAGAATGTTCAATCCCTCGCTTTGTACGGATAGGCAAGCGATACTGCGAGGCTTCGAAGGTTCTTGATCACGCCGCCAAGTTGAATCGAGCAAGCCTTGGTTCTTGCAAAAAACCTCAGGTCCTTAGGCAGACGTCGGTGTAAAAGCCTCTCACGCGATACGGCCATGTGCGGGTAGATCAACGACTTCGATTGGACTTTCTGAAAACCCCTTCAACATCCAGGTCTTGCTCGAGCTTCAGAGGAACCCGTCTAGTTGAACCGCGCATAGGGCCGTCGAAACTCGGTCCGATCATGCATGTCGTATTCTATAGGCTTCCAAGGCGATCGATTCGCAGGTAAACGATCCGATAACTCATGAGACTTCTTGCGCGGTGGTCCCATAGTTCAAGTCCTATTGAACATATGAACTACTACTCTTCATCCAATGTCTCACATCGAGTTTGACCCGAGAAGCGCTCCATTGTTCTTAGGCCCGGTCGGAGCAGGAGATGAATTCTGTTCGGGCACCCCATAGCACCAGACATCTCCCTATTCTGAGAGAGTCGAGAACGTACCTTGATTCGAGCTGACAACGTGAACCGTCACTTGGTTCAAGGCGCCGTCGGTGTCCTCGGTGACGAACCCTAAGGTCGGTAGGGCATTGGCTTTCAAGCGACCTTTGTCGTCCACGTAGTCTTCCTCGAAATGTTCCTGTAAGACCATTCCGTTATTTTCGATTGTCACCTCCGATATCACCCGGAGTTCCCAAGAGTCTGCTTTTTGTAACGAGGGTAGGGAAAACTCACCCCGCAAATCCATCCCTTGGTCAAATCGACGCCAATCTCCTTTCCGATAGCTGCGAATGCGGGACGTCCTTTGAAGAAAACGACGTCAGCATCCGTGTTCGGGCAGAAGGGTACGTCGCAGTGCTTGACCGATGGCGCGTCGGCGTTGAGCAGCAAAGTCGGCAAAGCATCGGGGTTCAGCCCTCCTTTGCGAGAAAAACATGACGGCTCGAAATGTAGCTGTGAAAAGAGAGGAAGCTCGAGGCTCCTTCCGTCGCTCCTATCTGCCTTGCAGCCAAATACCTCGACAAATTAAGAACATCGCTCTGATCTGGCACGTACCGAGCAGATGTAGGTGTTCTTCGTGATGTTGAATTTACCGAGAGCTTTCCCGATTTCTTGATGATTTTCCCCACAGCGATGGAGTTTCACACCGTCGTCCGTTGATCGCGAACACGATGTCACAATGCATTTCTTCTTCCGAAAATTGGCAGACTGCGAAATGAATTCGACAGGGGTTATATCATCCATTCGAACCTTCACGCCAAAACGATTCCGGCTCGTATTGCCCATCCTTGAGCCCTGCGACGTGACTCGCCATCACAGTAGAAGTCTATTGACTGCGGAAAAGAGAGCGGTGAGTCTCTGTGACATGACTCTGTCTACCGGAGTACTTCACGCGCCTTATGGCCTTTTCAGTACAGCCTCGAACGAGTCTACTACATCAGCGGCTGTAGGTAAGTATATCCCTCTCGCAATGCGAGTCAGCGCCAAAATATGTAGACGGATACATTGAGCAGGTTCTTGTCCGGAGAGACTTGTCTCCGGAGTCCAGAGATACGCACGCACAGTCGAACCCGCTCATTGGAGATCCCTTGAGGGGGACACCCCTCGGCCCGTTCTCCTTTGAATCCGAGGTCATTATTTGAGAGCCTATGAGATCGGAAGTCGGGAGAGTGTCTGTTTTATCCGGTCTTCCCTTATATCTCAGCCTCTGATGAGCGAGTTCGATTGAAGGCATAATTCCCATCCCTTACTCCTCTCCGGAAAGAGGTCCTCGAACGGTGACCAGATTCCTCAAGATCAGGTTCTACGGTGGCAACGGCTCAGCGCTTACCATGTGTGATGATGAATTCAGTTCTCGAAACACAATAACTGGACATCAGCTGAGTCACCAAAAAATTTGAGGTTCCAGTAACGTTTTGTTTCTTGATGTTCTCTCAGAATGACCAAATGATCGGAGCTTTAAAAAACAATCCCGCCATGATAGACTGCTGCACCCCACAACCGCCGACGTAGAGAAGCAATTTCATATGAATTCTCGCGGAATCGAATCGAGGATTTCCAAGAACGAATCTTCCCCTGAGCTTCCACCGAACGGATATATTGCGCAGTCCGAGAGTATGCGACACGTTTTCTCCGCGAAATGCCGAATATCTTTCTCCGCTTCCGGGTGCTTCAAGCCACCATGTCTGCTTGGTGCAGACGACTTTCTCCCTCTCTTCTTCGTGCGGCATCATCATCATCATCGTCTTGTTCCCTCTCTCATGAAGAAGTTTTACGTCCCAAAGAGCTGCTGACGTTGACTATCCGACTGATAGGCTTCTTACCGGCACGATGGAGGTGAGTTTGATATCTAGTAATCTCAATGCGGGTTAGAAGAGTCCGACAGACTCAATTGAGGACGCTGTCGTAGCGGAGGCGACCCCTTATACAAGCTCAGAGAGCGCTCTCTGGCGTTTCTTTGCGCGGCTTGAAGACCCGGACGCTTTAGTTCATCAGGCGTCCCAAATTAGCGTCCTAGTCTCGGCCTCTTGCTCGAGGTCATTGGATCGCTATGCGGCATCTTATTCCACCAAGATCTGGGACCTAGAGATCGTTCTCGGAGCGAATCTTTTGGTACCAACATAATCCACCATTTTTCCTCGAGTCGAGAAAGACTCTGGAACAAAAATATGATCCCGAGATTCTCATTCAGGTAGCCCAAAGTGGACATCGTCATGATAAACAGATTCAGGTTACCTGGAATCCTCCGTGGACGATTCTTTCGGGGCAAGCAGATTTGTCAATTGGACAGCAGCGGACTGACACCGAAACTTTTTTCGGCCTACAGGCTCTACCGCGGCTTTATTTCCCGCCGGCGAGAATGTCCGGTAGAAATTCTAATGTTGCAGTGATAAATCACTCGTGGGGTCGACTTTCGTCTCATGTGCTTCGCTCAAAATTTTCACTCGAGGCTCTCACGGCCGGGAGTGAATTCTGTGAGCAGCTCAGCCCTCGCCACATCTCGTTCTCGCGGGGCTTTTTCCTCCTTCTCTTCGGTTTGTCATTTTCTGAGTGTTTTCGTGAAATGACGGAACTTTGTATGCACAACACTCTGAAGAGGAACTTCACCTTCAAGGTAATCTTTTTTCTCGGTCAGCCGAGCCCTCTGGTGTTCTATCCTGGTTTGATCGTGAGATTTTCCAATTCTTGAAGATGGGGAAGTCGGAGCCGAGAATTAAAGGCCGATTTCCTCATAAGAATAGCACCGGATTTATTATTCTTCCCAATTCCATCGTCGGATTGGCTTCTCAAAATCGGATTTTGATGCCGGTTTCTGCCAGTACATCCCATGAAGTCGGATCGTGTCGCTTGCGCGAGTCGCTTTCTGTGAGGTTTCGCCATGCATTCTTCGGATGAGGAAGCCATTTTTCCATGAAGACAGCACATATCCGGGAGTAGCTTCAATTCCGAACACGAGTGAGCAGGACGGTCGATCCGTTTCCACTCGTCGTATCCGGTCACTTCGGAGTACTGGTGACGCACTTCGGATGACCTTCATACTTCGGCAACTTTTCGAGACGATCGGAAATGAGAAAAGTCCCTGGCCTTCCTCCTCCGCGAAGAAAGCGGGAGAAGTCGTTCCGAGTAGTGAGCGCCGTAGAACGAAAGATCTTCCGGTAAACTTGAGGTGTACGTCGTTCGTGCAACTCGCTCGCGAGGCGAAAACCGATCGTCTCACCATCGGGGGTCCACGGCCCATCTCCCCTCGAGTGACGTTTCCATTCTTCCTGACCAGAGCGACTTGCTCGAGGCACCTTCCCGCTTCCAGAATATCAGAGGCCAGATGTTCCTGATGCTGTGTCTCAATATTGAGAACCTCGACAGGGAATGTTCAGGTTTCATTCCTGTTCAGAGTTCTCTGACAGTTTGTTCATAATTTTGAAATCGATCGATCAAATGGAACAGCTCTTGATTTAACACATGTTCCACCAGCTCTGGGTTGTTGGGAATCGCAGAACCACTCGCTCGATATAGAGAATGCACTCAAAATATTCCACAACAATAATTCTGTGACTGAGATCAAGAGCGGTTTGGGAAAATGATATATCATAGGGTTATTAGAGGTGCTGACTCTTTTTCATGGATTACAGCTCCATATTGTGCAAGGATCTTCTAAGAAGGACGTATGCACCGTTTCCGGCGTAAGTGAATACCGTGGACCAATATTCTGATCATTCAAAATGCCGTCGCTCCTTTACCTACAGATTCCAAACGTCCCGTATGAATTCTCCGAACCGATTAACCGTCCTCCTCCTCCTCTCGCAGCTCACCGCAGTTTCGACGATCCTCGACGTCAAGAAGAAGATCTATGCCACGAGTAAGTACGGCGAGTCCAGATATCAGTCCAACGTTCCTCATTCGAGAGCAGGGAACCCTATGGTAGAATGAAAATCATACATCGTGCTCCCGGATACGCATGGGTACTGATCTGAGCTCGTATCTATTTTACTCCAGAAAAGAACCTCTATCCGGACCGTCAGTCGCTGAAGATCGACGCAAGTAAGTGATCAGGGCGCGATTCTCCTCGAGGGTGGCCCATTGAGCTAGCACTGATCCCGAGCTTGAATGAATTCGAAACAACCGCCTCCGATACTTCCAGAGACTCATTGAGCCGATTTCTCTTGCAGAGTCGAAATCCTTAAATGACAGCGTCACCTTGGAGAGCGCAGGCATCAAGTCGGGCCAGCAGATCATTCTGAAAGATCTCGGACCACAAATTGGCTGGAAGACGGTTTTCCTGGTTGAATACGCAGGTCCGCTTTTCGTGTACCTACTTACTTACACCCGTCCGGCTGTGATCTATGGAAAAGGAGCCAGGGATACACCTTATGCAGATGTGGTCCACATTGCGGCCGCCTGCTGGGCTATCCATTACGGCAAGCGACTCCTCGAGACTCTTTTCATCCACCGATTCTCCCATGGAACGATGCCAATCATGAATCTCTTCAAAAACTGCTCCTACTATTGGGGTTTCGGCTTCTACATCGCCTACTACGTCAACCACACTCTTTACACTCCCCCGGCTTGTTCGTGGCAGATCTACGGCGCTCTCGCCCTGTTTGCGGTAAGCAGCAGCTTGCGGCATTCCGTATACCACACGATTATCCGGGCCACAGTCGCCCATGCCCTTGCGTGGATGATCCGTGAGCTTACGGTTTCATTTTTCCCTTTCAGTTCGCTGAACTCGGAAACCTCAGCATCCATATCGCTCTGCGGAACCTCCGACCAGCCGGTTCTAAGGAACGTCGCATTCCGTTCCCAACAGCGAACCCGTTCACGAAACTTTTCGACTTCGTCTCCTGCCCCAATTACACCTATGAAGTTCTATCCTGGATCGCTTTCAGTGCCATGACGAACTGCGTGCCTGCGGGTCTCTTCACGTTCGCCGGATTCTATCAAATGGCTGTCTGGGCTCTTGGCAAGCACAGGAACTACAAGAAGGAATTCAAAGATTATCCCCGAAGCCGCAAAGCGATCATTCCTTTCGTTTTGTGAGCTCGAGGACCCACAACAGACTTCGAACGGCTTTATGCGACCGACGTACATTCCAAAATACTCGACTGATCACCAGCGACCGCTTCTGATCCGATCAGACTCGCTGACGAAAAGCAAACCGATCAAACCCTAATCAAAGAAAGTGACGGGAGAGAAGTAAAAGCCAAGTGTCGCAAGTCGCTGCGACTCGAATGCTGAGGATGACTTGCCCAGAACGAGTAGTGATTCCACGACGGTAGAACGAAACCGGAACGAGGAGCGGGATATTTTAAGAATTTCTTCGGAGTTCGTTCGGATTTTTATTTCAAGTACATGTCATCAGAGAATAAGGTGACGGAGGGTTCATAGCACCACTGATGTCCAAGGGTCAATCGGTTCTTCTACACACATACGCTGTTCCCCGCTGGGATACAGACCCGGATGATGGTCAGATCCATGTTTGGGAGTGAAGTTCCCAATTATACAATGAATAAATGAATTCAGAAGCAAGAATGAAAAATTCATGAGAAAGAGGATTACCATTCTTCCTGAACTCCATTGCACTGCTTAAATGATTCTTGTGTGTCCGACTTCGCAACGAACCTCCGAGACAAGAGACCAGATTGCTCGTTGAGTCTGGTCACAATCCCTCAGTTCGTCCGAGAGTGGGGACGCCAACGCATTCCTGATCGAGAAACAGGATTCTTTGGGTATTCGGACTATCGATGCAATCCAGGCTCACCGGCCAATGCTCAACAAGGGAATCTATACCTACTCCGGGCTGGACGATGTGGCGGAAGCTTGCTCGAAGGCTATTGCCCGTAGTGCAGCGGTTTTTCTGGGAATCAAGATTCCGAACCGGAAACCCAAGCCCTCGGGGCGCGAGCGGGGGACGCCTCCGAGACCCCCGACCCTGCAGGCCCGGCAGCGGTCCTCTACACCGCTCGTGCCGACTTCCCCGAGAGAGGCCCCGGTCGACCCGCTACTGAAACTCAGAGACCTATGCGAGGGAATGAAACGGCCGGGCCGATTATCGAGGCCACCCACCGGCAAGAAGCTCACGAACGAACGAGGCAGAGGGTTTCCCTTGCCGGAACGGACTCGTGCGCGGGCATCGAGCACGGGCTTCGGTCCCAAGAGGAGCCCAAAGAGTCCGAACCCTCCGACGGTTGCCGACCTGATCGGAGCGGCCCTCGGAGCTTACCTCGGGAGGGGAGCTCGACCTCCCCCCAGACACTGATTGTACTCCAATGGAACTGCGAGGGCGCCAAGTATGCGATGACGCTCCTATCCCAGGAAGACGTGTCGAAATTCGATGTCATTGTTTTGACTGAGACTTGGACGACCACGCAGACCAACATTAAGGGCTTCTACGCCGTCGAATGCCTCGCGGTCAAAGCTGGAGGCCGCGGCAGACCAAGTGGCGGCGTTGCTGTCCTGTATAGTAATCAACTCGGAAACGTCAGGATAGTGTCCACCTCGGACAATTGCGTGATCCTCGCCGCGGAGAGCATCAATATCATTGCAATGTACTCTAGTCCAGCGGAGGAGCCGAGAGTCTTCTTAGAAAAGGTCACAACGTCCATTGACTCCGTCAATCTCACCAAACCGACTCTGGTCTGCGGTGATTTCAACTGCCCAGTCGATAAGCCTTCAACCCGCAAGACGAAGCTTCTGTTCCGAACTATGGAACTACGTGGGCTCTGGATGCCAACTGAGAGTCTCGAACACACTTTCATCGGCCCCCGAGGCAAATCCACGATCGACCTCTTTCTCACAAACATTCCAGGGAAGCAGGTGCAGTATCCGGGAGTTCAGAGGCGGCTGCGGGCCTAGAGGAGTTAGGAGCCATCTACCTGTCGGAATCAGGGTAACGACAACACAATGTCAAAGATTGCCCCTAGGGCGAGATGGACTCAGTCGGGAACTGGACTTGTCACGTCTTCTGCTACTCGCCTCGCCTCTCCTCTATAATCCGCAAGATATCTCGGTTGAAGAGTTCAACTCGGCGATCGTCGACAGCATAAGACAGGGCATACTCAGGAAAAACCCGAGGCGGGAGGGTTCGTGGTTTACTCCGGCCTGCCGTCTCGCGAGATCGTACATGATGCAGGCATACATTCTGTCCAGAATCCAGCCTTATATGACATCGAATTACACGAGAATGAGGCGAGCTTACCGCCGAGTGATCCGAGACGCTAAGGCGGCCCATTCCGAAAGGGTCGAGGCCATTCTGCTCCGTGAGGCTGCCCGCCATCCATACAGGTGGCTCCGATCTGAGGCTCGTGTGACGGCGTGCCCAGTGCCCTCCGCTGCACTCCGGGAACACTTCAGGAAGATGTTCACTGGAGCGAACTCGATCCCAGATCAGACTCCGCTCTACCCATCTGTGTGGTCTGCGACGACATCACTATCGAGGACGATCCTCGGGCAACGCTTTTCGGTTGACGAGGTGGCAGGCGCGATTATGGTCTCCCCCCTGAGAAAGGCGACTGGCCCCGATCTAATTCGAAACGAGCACCTGCGCCAGGCCCTCGTATTGAGCCTAGTCATCACTGCCATGTTCAACAAGATCTTGGAAACAGCTGAGCTTCCGCGATCTTGGAGCGAGCGCCTCCTGAGGGTCATCCCAAAAGGCAAGGGTGACCCCCTGGCACCGTCCTCATACCGCGGTATAGCCAAGAAGAATGTTATTTACAAGCTCTTATCCGGGATCCTCGCCCGACGCCTCGAGGTCTTTTTGGAGAGCGAGAGCTTCCTTTCCCCTGAGCAACACGGTTTCAGAAGAGAAATGTCTACTTATACGGCGGCCTCTGTGCTTCTCAACAGGGTCAGGAGGGTCCTGGGACGTCCTCGGCAGAGCCTCTATGTGGTTTTCGTCGATTTTCGGTCGGCCTTTGATACTGCATCGCGGAGCATCATTCTGGAGAGGTTAGCTCAAGCTGGCGTCCCGAGCCACATTCTGAACCTCCTTTTCGCGATCTTATAGGAAGATCTCGTCTTACTCGAAGACGGTGTTGTCGACGCGAACCAATCCGGCAAACGACTGGGGTTGCCCAAGGAGACTGCCTCAGCCTCCTCCTCTTCTCGACATTGGTGAGCGACTTGCCTAGGCGCGTACAAGACCGCCACCCCCAAGTACAAGTGCTCATGTACGCCGACGACCTCGCCCTGTTCTCGTCGAGTCGGTTCCATCTCCAACAGGCCCTGGGGAGTCTGCAACGATATGTCGTTGAGAATGATCTCGAGATCAACGCCTCGAAGTCGAAAGCTCTCAAATCCCGCCGCGGTGGTAGACCCTCGGGCTCAGATCAGTTCAGAATTCAATCGGACACTCTTGATCACTTCCCGTACCTCGGAATTTTCTTCTCGGCGTTTGGCTGCTCCTTCTCACGGCATCTCCGCGAACGAGTTCACGTGGGTCATCTCGCTTTTCACTGCATCGAGAACCCACACAAGCTCTCCCTGAAGACGGCCGAGGCTCTCTTCACTCTGAAAATCGAGCCGACGGCTTGTTACGGGATCCCAGTGATCTGGGCTCAGCTCGGCGGATCGCACCTCATGCAGCTGGATCGCCTTAAGGCGGCTTTTCTCAAAAGGGTGCTGCGAGTGCACCGATCTAGCAGAAACAGACTCGTCTATCTCGTGGCGAATGTCCCATTACTCTCGGAGCAGGTCCAGCGAAGATTCAATCTGCCGGTGACCGAGGCCTTTGCCGAGCACTGTCGCGAGTGGGAGCGGAGGCTGACGGACGTGGACCCCGAAGTTTTCTACACCGAGGCCTTTTCTTCAGACCGTTGGAAGGGTTCCGACTACATGAACAGGCATCTCGTTACCCGGTTTACGATGCACGGCTTTCACCACAAAACTTGCTCCCGCAGAGGCTTCCATGACCCCTCGGACGAATGCATCTGTTCCCTATGCGGGATGATAGGCGGAACGTATCATCTTCGGCATTGCACGAAGAAAGGGTCGCTCTCCATGTTGATGTAAATCTCGAATATTTGAATTAGGTATATAAACTGGTCAACAAATGGTTAAAGATTATCACTCTCGACCTCCCCGATAAATGAAGGGGAGTGTCTTGCGCTGCTCGGCATCCGATATTCCCTCTCCTTATATCAAAATCTCGAGTGGTTCGCACTCCGCTGTAGCTCCTCCTCCTTCTGGATGTGAGCTCCTCTCTTTATTGACTCTCGGCATTACCTGCGCGAATGAGCGATCATTATCAACGCTCTTTATCAACAGATACAAATGATACCGGCATGCGGAGACAAACATCTCGCATCTCCCGTTCCTCGCGCCAATCGAATTCATTGATTCCCTGTAAGTCGGCAAAGCATCGGGGTTTAGCCCTCCTTTGCGAGAAAAACATGACGGCTCGAAATGTAGCTGTGAAAAGAGAGGAAGCTCGAGGCTCGTTCCGTCGCTCTTCTCTGCCCGGCAGCCAGATGCCTCGAGAAATTAAGGAAATCGCTCTTATCTTACACGTACCGAGCAGACGTAGGTGTTCTTCGTGATGTTGAATTTACCGAGAGCTTTCCCGATTACTTGATGATTTTCCCTACAGCGATGGAGTTTCACACCGTCGTCCGTTGATCGCGAGCACGATGACACAATGCACTTCGTCTTCCGAAAGTTGACAGACTGCAAAATTAATTCGACTGGGATTATATCATCCATCCGAACGTATTGCCTATCGTTGGGCCCTGCGACATGACTCGCCATCACAGACGAAGTTAATCGACTCCGGAGGAGAGAGCGGTGAGTCTCTGTGACATGACTTTGTCTACCGGAGTACTTCACGCCCCTTATGGCCCTTTCAGTTCAGCCTCGAACCAGAGTACTGCACTAGCAGCTGTAGGTAAGTATATCCCTCTCGCGGTGCGAGTCAGCGCCAAAATATGTAGACGGATACATCATGACATTGAGGAGGCTCTTGTCCGGTGGAGCGTGTTCTGGGGGATCCACCGGTAATTATAGGGGGGTCAGTTCTCCGATGCGATAAGTCCTTCTACCAGTGGCGTAGCGAGCCGGAGTGCCGCCCGGGGCGGTGATTCGAAATTTTCCGTTTCTTCACCGTGCTCGACGAAAATGCCGCCCCCCGCCAGATATTTTTTCCTCGAAAACACTCATTTTTTTTTGGATGCAAAACCCCCGAAATGCCGCCCCTAAAAGCTCAGTAGGAAGTGCCGCCCGGGGCGGTCCGCCCCCCCCCCCCGCCCCCACCTTACTACGCTCCTGCTCGAGAAGCCTGTTCAAAAAACGGCTGAAGAAACTCCTCGTAGAGATCGAAAATTAGGGACTGAATTCCTTCTAGTGACAGGAGAAATGTGAGCCCCACATAAATCACGCCTTCGCGAAGAAGGACAACAATATTTCACAAGAAATAATGTCCGCTTCTCCCCCTCGATCTTGTATCATCAACCACAGTACCACCATGCCAAATGAAGCAGAGTTTACTCCATCAAAAAAAGTGGTCCTGTCCCGGGAACCGACTCCGACGCGCGGGATCG